>NW_019232414.1:44914-78459 GCF_002742605.1 Olea europaea var. sylvestris
GTATTCAGAGTTCTAAGCATTTCATTTTTTTATTCATTTGGGAACAATTATTTTTCATTTCAGTCTTTAAATCATTGCATCGAATTCTTTTTCAGAATGAATATAGAAAACATAGATTACGTAGGATAACAGTAATTTTAATTATTCCATTTGATTTTGATATGTATCATTCAATTTCATATGTTTGTGAGTGGACGTATATTTTTAATGTTTTTGAAAGCAATTATTTTTCTTAATGATTAATTTATAGATGGATTGGCAAGGGCAAAAGATAGCTAAGCACCTAACACAGCTAGCGCTGGTATTTTTTCAGTGTTGGCATTCATCACAGGATACGTGTTAGGACCATTTCAGACAATGCTGCTTATATATGCAGGTGTTATATTACCTTCTCTGCTTACAATTCCCAATTGGCCATCTTCAACCGTCACCCTCTTAATTGATTGGATCCAAGTGCAGTTGAAAAGTACCTCAAGCCACAGCCCACTAACTTGGGCTCGAAGAAGAAATCATCAAAGAAGTAGTTCATTCGACTGCCATGACTAGGGTTTTTACAATGTTAGAGTCTTTCTATATTCTATGGATGTATTAGATTTTATAGCGAATTTTGGATTAATTGTTCTCTTCTTCATGGAAAATGTTAAAACTTTATGCGAAGTCTCAAGAAAGTTTTCTGTTTAAAATGATTTGACTTTCATCCTTTTGTTTGAGATGTTTTGTGCATTCTTCCTCATTATCACTATATGTTAATGCATTGTGGCTGCAATGAATTGTTTTGTGTTTATAACATGGTTTGACGTATTTTTGTACTGTTTTATAGCGTGTTCCCCACTGGTGCCTCTTGAGCAAATCTTGGAACCTATGAACATAGAAACTATATGCATCAAAAATTTATTCCTATTTATTAAATGTCACATCCTTCACGGTTGATGGGTGGATTACCAAGGATAGGTTTTAACACCAAAGGATTATAGCCTATAAGAGAATAAATTTGGTCATTATGATTTTTTTGCTCTTTGTTGTCTTTGTTCTGGCTTAGATTTTAATAATGAGCTATTTGCTACTGATTCTGATTATATGTCTATAGTCAAGGTCAATGTCAATTAAGGACTAAAATGAAATTAAATATTTTATTTGGGTTTATTTTACAATTGGCAAAATATGAAGGTTAAATTGGATACATTTCAAAGTTTGGAATTTATTTATATACTTTTGGAAGTTATAGGATTAAATGTCACTCAAAAATGGAGTTGAAGGACTTATTTTTAAAAATTGGGTTTGTGGACCATTATATTCAACCATTGACCCATTTTTATCTCAAAAAAAAAAAACACACACACAGACACACACACAGTGAGAAAAACGGGCAGCAAGCTGGAGACCGAAAAAGAGAGAAAAAATTAGGGAAAAAGGGAAGAAAAAAAAGAAAGAAGGAAGGAAAGAAGAAAAGGGAAGAAGAAGAAAAGAGGTAAGGCTAATCTCTTCAAACTTGGGTTGAATTTTTCCATTTGTTTTAAGTGATAAAGTATGAATTATGTTAAAATTCTAGGGTTTTATTTTTGACTCGAAATTTTCAGATTTTTGAGATGAATACTACTTGGAGCTCAAGTTATTGATTCTTGAATTTCTATCTACATTAAGGTAAAGAGATGTGAAATTTTTTTTTGGGAAACCCTAGAATTTGATTTTGGAATTTTTGATTAATTAATTGTGGAAATGATTAGATAAATGGAATATTTCACTTAGGAGTTGTTTTTATGGAACAAATTTATTTTAAATGGGTGGAATTGTGGTTACTAGTTTCACTAGATTGAAGAGTAAAATTAGTTTTAAACTTGGGAAGAAGGTGTTGTTGATAAATTAGTTATTAGTCAAGAGATTATAAAGTGTGATTAGCTCCAATTAATAAAGAAAAATTTAAGAATTTATTCAAGTGTCAGGAGAATTTAAATTAAATTCTATCATTAGATATTAAAGTTTCTTGACTAGATAGAGGATAAATTGGTTATTAATATCGTATTTTAGGTGGTGACAAGGAAATTGGAAACATTTATCAGACAATCTAACTTGTAGCTCCTACCTTGTGAGTGGATAAAACTTATTTGTCAGAAATAAGTCTTCTTTAAATTTTAAAGTTATTTATTTTATAAAGTTGACTTTTAGCATGATTTTCAGAATAACAGGATTTTATTATCAATTGCTTTTAAAGTTAAATTTAGTTCAGTTAAATTATTTTAGTAGCATGTTATATTTTTATTACATGTTTCAGTATAGTTAAAGTTATTTTTAAAAACCACCAAAAAGTACCCAGGTGATTTTACCCCAATTTGCATTGATGTGAATGTGTTTTCACAGTGTATGACTAGTTATAGTGATTTTACCCGCTCTGCACTATCGTGAATGTGTTTCTATAGTGTATGACCATATTATCAGAGGTCTTTGAGACCCACTCTCGTACACACATAGGCTTTGTGCCGTGTACTACGGTGATTAGCCTTTGGGGTAGCTCTGCGTACGTATGACCAGATTATCAGATTATCAGCTATCAGATTTGAATGGCTTTGCCTTGTACATCGAGATTACTCTGTACATGAGTAAGGCTATTCATTGGGTACTCTTTATGGTGTGATTTTTCAGTATTTATTCAGTTCTCAGATTTCAGATTATGGAATTCAGTTAATTCAATTTTCAGAATAAAGCTTTCAGCTTATAGTATTGAGCAGCAGCAATATTTCATAGATTTTCGTGAATACCAAATTCTTTATATTTGTTATACCTTACAGATACTTATCTAGAATTTAGAACAAAGAATTTTATAATGTAATCATATTTAGTTTTTTAAAGTATTACTAGATTCAGAAATTCTTAAGGATTTAAAAAAGTTAAAATTTTTAGAAAATATGCATAAATGGAAAAAGTTTACTTAGTTGCAAATCATCCACTCATTGAGTTACGAACTCATATTTTTGTCATCAGGAGACCGTTGATTTTGAGATACTTGGAAAAGCCTGCTGAAGCGAAAGAGACCGTTTTATAGTATGTAATGAATTGTTGGGGGACTCATGTTTATTAAGTACTTTGTCTAATATTTGGGGTGTCATGCACTTTGTAGAAGGATTTATAATTGATGTAATGCTTGCATGTAGACATGATGTTATTGTTGAAGCACTCAGTCGAATTTTGTTATATTTTGTTTTAGTTGTGGTGGTATTAGTGGAAGTGGTGGTTTCCAAAACTTTTGGTTTGAATGTCTATTTGAGGTTTTGATGATTTTTCAGGTTGGTTTTGTCCATTTTTAAAGGAAACTCTGTCAAAATTTTCATAGAAATATAGCACAGTCAAAATAGGTCAAGTTTGCCTTGGTTGTGGGTCCGGCATTTAGCTGGCATCTACCACCGGCGCATGACACGTGTCGAGTCAATTAGGTTGAGTTGGGACGGGTCGTATCAATAAGCCTCAGGGCACTGAGGCTGCAGATGCTATTGTGGCTATGACTGTTCCATTTAGTTTTCCTTTTATGGACCTTAGCGTTCTTAGATTTTTGGGTGTTTTCTCATATTACAAAACATTTTAAAGGTTTTGTGGATGGCTTTAGAAAAATCTAAATATGAGCTTGTCTTAGCTTATTTTTAATGGTCAGTTGAACATTAAGCTTATAATTTTGTTTAAATGATATATGCTTTTGTTTTTTAGATTTTTCAAATTATTTATGAATGTGTGTGTGTGTGTGTTTGTTTGTACTAATTTACTCATTTTTGTTAGGACTTGCACCTCGAGTAAAAATGGTTCGAGATTTTTTTAGCTTGAGTTGAGAAACTCGGCTAAAAAATCTAGGCTCGATTCCGAGCTTTCGAGAGTAAGGCCGAGTCGAGCCGGCAGGAAATTTTTTTTTTTTAATTCGTGACAACTTTGACATTTTTTAAAGAATTCAAAATTTGTTCAATTTATACGAATTATAAATTAAATAAAAGTTATATCACTCCTTTTTTAGGCTTGGAACCGACTATAATCAAAGTAGATGGAGTTAAAATTGTACTTGAGTAAAATATTTTGATTACAATTTTTCTTGAAATAAATAAATTTAAAAATTACATATTTTTTTAAATTAATCAATTTAAAAATTTACAATTTCTTATGCTTGAATTTGCTGCAACTCTTTGGCCGTTATATTGTCAACTTGTTTTTGAATACGTAATTGCGCACATTTCTAGTCCTTCAAGCATATTAAAGTCTTCAATATATTTTCTTTTAGTCTTAATCATTCATTTGATAAAACTTCAACCTGAACTAAATATAGCATCTGATGCCACTGTAGATATCGAAGATGTTAGTAGATCACATATAATTTTTGACACAATTGGATATTGCCTTTCATTACACCTCTACCATGATAGAAGAATAAATTCCTATCATTCCTTTGATTGTAGCATACTACAAATGTCCACCCGCATATACCTAGCTAACTCAGAAAGAATTTCAAAATATGTACCACTATTATCTATCGCTTTAAATATTGATGACTATAACTAAATGAGGGAACACATGTATTGGTGTCCAAATAATTCCATATATCATATAAATTTGTTGAAATATTTCGTGAAAAAAAAACTTTGGGCGGTAGAGCTGTCGTAACTTCGTTTTTCAACATTGTAATTCTACATTTTATATAATATAGATTCTATATGTACATGTGATAATTTCACATTCACGAAACTTGAAATCCTCTTTATAATAGCTTTTGCGCCAATTAAATTAAGTCGAGAGTCTATAAATGAAGCTAAAAGAAATAAGGAGGGCAGTTTTTCCAATATTTACGAAATTTTGATTTGATAGAGAAGACTATATCAACAAAAATTGTCAAATTCCTATATTTATGAAATGTAGAAAAAGTGTTGTAAAATAAGTGAAGATGTAGGTTAATAAACACCGCTATACTTTTTTGTGGGATCGAGAAAAGGTTTTAAGAATTTCTTCATACAAAATGAAAAAGACTATTCACAATCTTCCAAATTGTGTTTGAGTCCATATGTTTGCTTACCATTATAATATACTGAAATAACTTTATCATAATTTTTATTCGAATGTAATATAAGATATGTAAAGTTTCATTTATGTGTTACATCAGTGTCAAATGATTTCTCTTATAAATCATACTTTGCACACAAACTATTAAATACTTACTTTCTTATTGGCGATACAGTAATAAAATTTATTTCTTTTTTTATTTTATTATATATTTTAATCCATTTTTTACAATCAAATTGATAATATGGCATACACAACATTTATGAAAAAATAAACTTCCAAATGTAGGGTTAAGATCATTAATAAATTTATCGATAACACGTTTGTTCATACTAATATTATCAAAAGCAAAACTTCGAATCATTTCTTGTATGCCATATTCTTGTATAATATTTTTAAAATCATGTATTTATTAGTGGCATTATGAAAATATTCTACACATCTGAATACAATAATCCTTTTATGTAGAAGCTGCAGGTGATCAATGTAATGAGCCGTAACAACAATACAATCTTTTTTGTTACCACTAGTCCATAAATCAGAAGTAAATGATATAACACAAATAAAATTTTTTTGTTGTTAAATAACAACTTATTTTCTTTGGTTATATAAATTTATAGTATCTGAACGAAGAGTATTTTTACAATAAGAAGTATACCTGGGTTGGAGATAATTCTATACGAGCCGAGTAAAGTGTATTGAGTCTTTGTTGCCATTAATCTGAGAATTTCTTTGACATTTTAGTCTTGAGTATTTCTTTCTCTTCAATATCTTCTAAATTAATTGGAACATTTTGGTATCCATCGTAGCCAATTGAAGTGTTCAAACTACTCTTAAACTAGTTAATCTCATCACTAGCAAAATCCAACTATATTCCATGGCTATTATGACAAAAGATACTGAATTAATAAATATTAGAGCAACGAAATTGGAGATTAACTAGCAAAATCCATCTATAGTGCAAGTTAAAATCGATTGAAAAATTGATATGAAACTCAAAAATTTAACATAACCAAAAATATTAACGGTTTCAACTAAATTTGAAATTTGAATTTCAAATTTCAATCTGCAGCCTAGCTCCCTGTCTTAAGACAAGTAGCATGTAGCATAGCTGCCTTAAACAGGTAGCTACGTCTGTTGCTTTAATGAGCATGTTGTTTAAGGCAGCTACTTCATTTTTTTAATATTAATGTTGCTTGCTAGCAGTTTTGATTTTTTTATCCTAAGGCTAGGGCTCGACCCGACGTCCCAGAATGGGCTCGACCTGAGCCTTGACTCGATTCCTTCAAGCCACGGGTTGAGTTGGCTACGGGATTTTTCCGCGTTGAGCCACGGGTTGCTCGAGCAAATTTACACCCCTAGACTAATACCTTGCTTTTTATTGGCAAAAATGGCTCGGCACCTGATTTAGGCATCATTTGGGATTGCTTTTAAAACATGAAATTTTGATCGTCAAAATCATAGCTATTTCAGGTGTTTAATAAACTAAAAAAATATTTGGTTATGGAATCAGCCCCTTTTATTCTTTCGAGAGTAAGCCAGTAAAAAGAACGAATTTCTTGTTGCAATACTAGAGATATAGGAGAATATACCATAGAATCTATTTCATTGAATAAATCCCATGCCAAGTCTTGATAAAAAGTATTAATAACAATGTCAAATGCCATTTGGGATGAGAAATTTTTTTTGTAATGAAAAGGAGAATAAGTGTTGTTTATATTGGAATAGCAGCTTGCGGGACTAGGGTATCTGTAGAATCTAGAAGTAGATTTATAGAATTTGCAAAATAGTAGCTTAATAGATTTTGCTTCTAACTTCTCAATTACCTATCATTATGATATCAATTTTAATACTATTTGATGCATCCCAAAACAAATAATTCAAATGAAAACCTTAAAACCATGAAATTTAGAATCCACCAAATTATGAAAAGAATAAACTAACGATTTTTTAAATGAAAGATAATCAAAACAACAAAATGGAAACACAGTTTAAAGTAACTAAAATTAATGAAAACAAAGTTTAAACAGACTAAAATTCAAAAGAATTCAAAATGAACTAAATGACAGAAATAACACTAAAATTTTAAATATTATTTTTCCGTTGTACGTCATGGCATAGCGATGAGTATTGCTCGTCTCGTAGTCTTCTTTTCTAAATGGTCTTATGGGCCCAATTCGGAGTTCGGATATTTTCTCTCTACTATTACCTTTTGCCCATTTTTGTCCAATTCTTCTTCCATCCATTCAACAATATGTTCTATATCACTATTCTAGATCTATTGCTATTTTACATCTATTTGAATTTCGTAAAATTGAAAATGTTTGAGAATGAAAGCTGTAATGGATAACAGATTACCTTCAAATGCTCCATATTTGTGCTTGTTCCTTTTACAAATATCTAGGGTTATTTATTATATAATGCACCATTGAAAATATGAACTTTGCTTGTAGTTATGCATGTAGGTGGTGATGTTCAGGTTCATTTCTATAATTCATAGATGAGCTTATTGAAAAAGTAAACTAGAAATATCTTTAATTGGCTACGAGAATATTACTTTATTATTGGGGAAAACTTATCATTTTATATCTCAAGTGTTGTGTGTCTTAGTTGGTTTTGAATACAACCCTTTTGTGACTATTTCTCCTCATCTTTATTGGTGGAAAACTTAGAGAAAATAATCCCAAACCCTATATTTCAAGATTAATTTTCAAAAAACATGGGGATTAAATATTATTTCAAAAATTAGGTGTTAACTAGATTTTAATAATTATAATCAATAAAAACTTAATTTAAACTAATTTATGTACCCACATCCCACCCTTTTCAACCACCAGAAGTTGTCACTGGAAGTTGTCATTGGAGAGTGCTGTGGATGACATCACCAAAAGCTATCATTGGGAGTGCTGTCGATGAAGCCATGCGTCCCACATTTTTTCCTTCTCTTTATCGCAACTGAAAGAAACACTACTTGATGTATGAGTGCAATTGCAATAACTGCCTTTGTGCATTAGTGGCACTGCAATAGGGCCGCAATGCATTGCGGGTAGTGCTGCAGGATCTGGTACACTGCGCGACTTGCTACACTATGTTGTTAGATGAGCGACGTTACGGGATCTGGTGCACCTATGACCTGTTGTACTGTACTATTCGATTTGGTGGCACCGAAGTTTTTGGGGTGGTTTTTATTGGTTGTATTTGCCGTTCTTGGTGGTGACTGAGTGATGTTGATGTTGATGGAGACGTTGTGCTCATTTGATTTTTGAAGTTGTTGGGAATGGCGGTGGCAATGAAAATCAGGTGTGACCAAGTCTATCTTCATTGTGATTGTATGTGATGTGACTTGTTTACACACAATAACAAATTATACTGATATGGTTACAGACAGTTACATGAAGACAAAGTTGATCGCAATTAGTTACTAACAACACATGTCAGTAAATGTAATAAAGTTGGAGGTGAAGGTGGTGGTGAATTGTGGTACTGGTCTATGATGTGCGAAGATTTGTTTGTGGTGATTCTTTATGGGCAAGCATGTGTTTATTGTGAAAGTTATGACCAATTCTGTGTTGATTGTGATCGACTATGACTTTATCACATTACCAACTTGGTCATAGACAGTCACACTGAATACAAATTTGTCACAATTAGTCTCACCGAATACAAACCTGGTCACAATTAATCACGGATAATACATGTTAGTGACTTGGGTTATATAAAGTGACTTGGAAATTTTCTGGATAGGTGTAGTAAGGTGGAGTTGGGGTATGATATGATGGTTCTATGAGGTCGGATGTAATCTTCATTTTTTAATTTATGAAATTTTTTTGAGAGGTGGGGGGGGGGGGGATTCTAGTGTTTAATCTCTGAAATTTTTTTGAGACGTAGGAATGGTGATAATTAATTTCAATTAGTTATATATTATTATTATTAACACCTGAATTTTGAAATAATTTTACAAGTTTGTTAGTTTTGAAATATGATTCTTATATGTTTAAGTTATGTATTATTTTTGAAAATTTATCATTTTATCTCTTATTTGACTTGAACCTTGTTATCTAGCCAATAAAGTCTTACTTAACAGGATTTTTGAAACTAAAATCAAACTATGAGATTAGAAACTATTTGGTAACATTTTTGAATAAATTTGTAAAATTAGTTTGTATAACTAGTTAAAAGAAAGTTGATCTAGGATAACTTCTTCAGAAAATTCTTCAACAAAAAGTAGAAGAAAAAGCCAAAGTTCCGCCAAATGAGTCCCAAATGTTATTATTATTGTTGTTGTTGTTGTTATTGTTGTTAACATCGCAAATTGGACATCCACATGGCCAACCGAGAGCCACTCCACATGTTCATTCCTGCGCATAATAACACATGGTCAGGAGCACACGGTCAGAACCAAAGGGAGTGGTGGCAGCCGCATACACTCTGACGATCAAGTCAGTGGTCGATAATCGGAATGGTGTCGGAATTGTGCAAGAGAGTGGGGAGGAGAATATATAATGCTTGAATGTGGAGAGCTAAGTTTAGTATAAGTTTTCATTACGTTCGCCTTTTGCCAAACCTTAAGTATTTATAGACGAGGAGCACCGTTGAATGTGGGACACGTGTATGCATTTGACGGCGTGAGACGTCTGCTCGTAAGTATCAATCAGCCACGTCTAGAGTGGACGGGTTATTAATTCTCCTAAATTAAGTTAACACAAAGTTGATGTCACATCATCTAGACCCATGGAGATGTCACATCCATAGAGGATCCTGATATAGATATGCTTTTGAAACTAGCAGCGGAGGTATCTTTTAAGGGAGTACCTCGGATAGCCGAGAACTTCTATTACAAGAGGGGTACTTCGGTTGCTTCAATAGATTCAGTTTGTGAAGTGTGTGCCTTGTGGTAGGTCAAGTTGGAGTTCGGCCGAAGTCGACGCCACTTCAAAAACACTTCGTAGGGACACATGGCACCTCGTGGAGGAGAGGGACAATATTTTCGAAGTGGTTTGGTGTGGGGCGTAACAGTGGTCCTCCCAAATTCAGGCATGAATATTCATATTGTCGGTGGAGTTGTTCATTCGATTATGTTGACCTTAAGGGGAGACTTGTAGTATCTAGTAAAGTGTTAACGTTAAAGCATAAAGCCAGTCGATGTATCGAAAGCTTTGTGGCTGGAGGGTATTGTTAAAATCGAGGCGATGTTGGTAGGGGTCGTCCTAGTCGGTAGTTCGTTAATTCGTAAAGGGCAGTTAGTTTTCGCCCGAGGCGTATGAGTAATGATGCAGAAGGCGGAATGAGCTCGTCTGCAATCGGTGCATTGACCCACAGGGGATGATGCGTTGGGAGATGGTTTAAGCTTTGTAAAGCTTGGAAATACAGCGTCCAAGGTGAAGACCCTTAGGTACGTTGAAGCTCTGAAAAGTTGAGAAAGAAGTGTATCTGCAATCGTTGCATTGACCCATAGGGGACAACGCATTGGGAGATGGCTTAAGTTAAGCTTGGAAACGCAGCGTCCGAGGCAAAGACCCTCAGGTGCATTGAATCTCGAAAAAGCTGAGGAAGAAGCGTATCTGCAACCGGTGCGTTGACCCATAGGGGACGACGCGTTGGAAGATGGCTTAAGCTAAGCTTGGAAACACAGCGTTTCAAACAAAGACCCTCATGTGCGTTGAAGCTCTAAAAAGCTGAGGAAGAAGTGTATCTGCAACTGGTGCATTGACCCACAGGAGACGACGCGTTGGGAGATGACTTAAGCTTTGTAAAGCTTGGAAATGCAGCTTCCGAGGTGAAGACCCTCATGTGCGTTGAAGCTCTAAAAAGTTGAGGAAAAAGCGTATCTGCAATCGGTGCGTTGACCCACAGGGGACGACGTGTGGGGAGACGGCTTAAGCTAGGCTTGAAAATGCAGCGTCTGAGGTGAAGACCCTCAGGTACGTTGAAGCTCTGAAAAGCTGAGGAAGAAGTGTATCTGTAACCGGTGCGTTGACCCACAGAGGATGACGCGTTGGGAGATGGCTTAAGCTTTGTAAAGCTTGGAAACGTAGCGTCTGAGGCGAAGAACCTCGGGTGCGTTGAAGCTCTGAAAAGCTTAGGAAGTCCCTCGTTCGAGGCGAATTGGGGCAACTTGATCTCGATCTGAAGTGCCTTATTCTGGCATTAATCGATGTGACAGCTGTCGCGTATTTCCAAGGTAATAGTTGGATGTGATGCCTGTTCCCAGAAAAAGGGTTGCTACGGCTACTTATTGCTGACGGCTGTTGTTGTTCGAGATTACGCATTTTATGCATGTGTGAGGGACACATGTAGATCTTGGTCATTGATCAAATCTGGTGATTCATTTCAATGGTCCATATTTGTGATGCGACGAATGACCTAGATCGATATCATTTGAATTCAATGGTAGGGATCGTCTCAGGTCTCCTATAAAAGGAGCACTTAGTGCCATTAGAACGTTTTCACTTTTGCAAACTTAGAGAATCCCTCTTGTTGTCAAATTCTTCGGTGATTTTCAGTGATTTTGAGTATTTCTATGATCTTCAATGACTTTAAGGTGTTGGTTTGAGCTTTCTGACATTAGAACACTAATTTCAGTCGATTTTCATAAATATTCTTGAGTTTTTCACAATTTTTACTGAAAAATATGGCCTCTGAGGATAGTGGGTCATTTGGGAGGGAGTTGGAAATAGTGAGGGTGGACTAGCCTGTATTGGCGACATCCTCGAAATTGTTTGAGGCGATATTAGGGGGGAGAACATTTGGAACCGACCTGATAGTCCAGTAGACACTTCTATACACTGGGGGGCATCTGATTGCCCTTTCAAACTTTAGCCTGCCGAGCTCGATAGACTTAGGAAAGAGTATAGGGTCCCAGATAGTGTGGGTATGATTTTGCCAGAGCTAGATGAGCAGGCCTATTACCCTAGGCCAAGGTGTGTGGCCATTAGCGAGTCCATTCTCAGGGCAGGGCTTAGGTTACCCATTCATCATTTCTTTAGGTACGTTCCGAGGTCCTATGGTTTCGCTCCGACCCAGTTAAACCCAAATTCTTGGAGCCAAATGGTTGGGTCGTGGATGCTTTGGAAAGAGGCGTCCTACGGGATGGAGATGCCTTTCTCCGTCTTCCAAACCTTATACATCCCTAAGGTCGCGACGGGGGTGACAAGATGAAGGGGTGGTATTACTTAACCTCTTGGGGGGCCCATGCTCCATTCGTAGTGGACCTGTCGAGCTCGATAAAGGACTGGAAAACTTCATGGTGTTGGGCTTCCGGACGGTGGGGTACGATGGAAGGGGACCCCTTGGTACCTCTTACAGTCCCCACTAAGCATTCAACACTCAGTGAGTACTGGAGCTCTATTTATTAAATCTTTATCTGCTTTAGATCGATTGCTAACTGTTGTTTATGCAGGTACTCTTCCTCTGTGCGAGTTATCCGTAGAGGACTTCGACACCATCTGCATCGTTTATTAGCTCTTGCTGAAAAGGAGGTCGTACAACGAGCTGATTAGGAAGCACATTCATTTTTTAACCCACAAATTGATGGCCTCCCAAGGTGAGTAATTGAGGTGAACTCCTTTAGAGTTGATTTTCGAACTCAATATACTTGGTGCTAATTTTTCAATTTCTTGCTGCAAATGACTTCAATAAGAATAGGCAATTGAGGCCTGATTTTAGAACCGTCCAGAAAATGATGGCCGAGACGAGGGCCTTAAAGACCTCCGCCTCTGCTTACAAGAAGTAGACGGATGACCTTGTGGCTGGAGCTAGAGTAGAGGAGGAGGAAGAAGAGGATCCGAAGGCAGCCTTTTTAAGGAAGAGGAAAAAAGTTGTCAGGCCGTCAAAGAGGCCGATTGTGACGAGGAGCAGTCCGGTTCTCCGGTAGACTACAATCCCCATCGGAGTGGTGATATGGTAGAGGATCACTCCTTCTTTCGAGGTTGCTATTGCTGCTGTCTCGCCTAGTGTGCTACTTCCTACTATCCCAATTGCTTAAGTGCCGAGCAGTAGTGGAGGAAGATGGATCGTCCAGAGAAGGAAGAAGACTTCTTGGGCACCAACACTGAAGTGCCCGTGAAGGAAGTGTTGGAGGCTTTGCCTCCTGAGATTGCGACAGTGGCGGTGGTCCATAGCAAGTATTGGACAGAGGTGTGGAGGGACCACACGGCCTCATGTACTGTCGAAGACCTCGTGGTAGTGAGCAGGGCTTGCATTATCTGAGCCCTCAGCACTAGTTTCCAGTTGGAGGGTCTTGTGAAAGATCTTTGGGCTAAAAAGGAAGATCTGGCGAAGCGACTGGAGGTGGCTCTTCATTACTGGGATGTAGTGTGGTCTGCCGAAGCTAAGGCCGCGGAAGTAGAGAAGAAAAAAGTTTGAAGTGGAGGGCCAACTAGGGAAAGCCAATGCTGAGGTAGAGAGGCTGAAGAAGGAGCTGTATGAGGTGGATTGTTAGGTGGCTGCTTTGAGAGGTGAGTTGGTCATGCCAACGAGCACTACCGTTTGGCCATTAAAGCTCTGGAGGCTTCAAACCAAGAAAAGGCCGAGCTGAGGTAGTGGGCAAAATCCCAGGCTGAGGAGATTGATTCTCTGAAAGCTGAAGTGAAGGCGGTAGAGGAGTCAGCGGTGCAGAACTTCATTGACCATTTCGAAGAACACCCTATGTATGACGACTTCGCCAACTTCTGAGCTTCTTGGAATGCCTGAACTATGCTGGATCGCTTGAAGGAGGTCCATCCTACTTTGGACCTAACTGTTTTGAAGGTAGAGTTCGGTGGACCTATTGGAGGTTGACCAGACTGGACTGCCTAGGAAGCTGTCGAGGCTCCCCAGGAGGCAGCGGTGGCGACCGCGGAGAAGCAAGTTGTACAAGTAGATTAGGACTATTGTAATGGCTTTAGCCCATATTTGTAATTCATTTGATGCTAATGAAATGAAATTTTATGCCAAGTGTTAACACTTCTTTCATTCGTGCTAAACTGTCTGTTCTATTTTAATTTGATCACTGCTTAATTTTACTAACCATCAATAAGCGGTTGATGCAAAAGATAATCCATCGAATGTAACGACGAACTGAAGATTCAAATAACTTGAATTCAACAATCATACACTAAGGCAATTCAAGCACTTAGTCAGATAGGAATAAGTTACAACAGTTGATGGATCACAATCAGGTCAGATCGGGACAGTTATTTATTGGTAATACTTTCTCAAGTGTTCAATGTTCCATTGATGAGGCAATAGTTTCCCTGCCATATCTTCGATTTCTTGAGTCCCGGGTCGGGACTCTTTGATGATGCGGTACGGACCTTTCCAGTTCGGCTCAAAACCCCGAAACCTATTAGTTTTGATGATGGAAACACCCTTCTTAGTACCAGATCGCCTAAGCGTAGAGTTTGGCTTCTGACCCTTGAGTTGTAATAGTGGATCATCTTTCTTTGATACGCAGACAGTTTGACTTGGGATGAATCTCTTCTTTCTTCCAAGAGATGGAGTTTTCACACTCTCGCTTCGTCGTTGTTGATCTCATTTAAGTTTATATGACGATACGAAGGGACTCCTACCTCGACTGGGCTCCTGGCCTCGTCTCTATAAGTTATGGAGAAAAGGGTTTTCCTTGTTGCGATTCGGCTTGTTGTTCGTATGGCCCAGAGGACATGGGGAAGTTCATAGACCCATGCTCCTTTGGAGGCATCAAGCTTCCTTTTGAGGGTGTGCTTGATCATTTTGCTGACTGTCTCAACTTGCCCATTTGCTTAGGGATGGTGAGGCATTGATAAGTCATTCCTTATGCTGAGTTCGTCACACAAGTCTCGCATCTTTTTGTTATCGAACTGCCTTCTGTTGTCAGACACTAAGGAGTGGAAAATGTCGAACCTGCAAATGATCTTCGAGACAAACTTTGTGGTGTTTGCCTCAGTGATTTTTGCTAAAGGTTCAGTTTCGACCCACTTAGTGAAGTAATCAATGGCGATAACGACAAAGGTTGCACTTCTTTTTCCTTTTGGGAGGAGGCCAATGAAGTCTTGTCGAAGTATCTTGTGTGCCAGGGCTGTTGCACTAGCGTGGTTATCACAGACTCCCTCATGAATTTCTCTCAAGATGTACATGGCCTCCTCTCCTCCAACACATCGGAGTAGGGGTGATCAGAAGCCTCTTTTATGCCATCTTGAAGTATGAAGTGAGCAGCTCTTCTTCTCAATTTCTTTACTTCATTCTTTGAGGGTGGTAGCGATTGATCTTTGAGATAGGCTATAATCAGATGTATCTAAGATGTGGTACCTTCAATCCACATTACTCCTTCACCTTCGGAGATGGAAGGCTTCGGCAGACTCTCGATTGGAACGATTCTTAGCAGCTCAGAACCCTTGCTGCTGGCAAGTTTAGACAGGGCATCCGCGTGTGTATTTTTGAGGTGGGGACTTGGACCAGCTCGAACCTCTCAAAGTGGGAGACTAGGTTTAGGACTAGTCTCAGATAAGTGGCCATGCCACTGTCTTTGGCAGCGAATTTTCCATTAACCTGACTCACCACAAGTTGTGAGTTACTACTGGCTTGTAATCTTTCAACTTGCATTTCTTTAGCCAGCTCGAGGCCTACCAAGAAGGCTTCATACTCTGTGGCATTGTTCGAGGCTTTGAAGCGAAACCTGA
Organism: Olea europaea var. sylvestris; assembly: GCF_002742605.1. Lineage (NCBI taxonomy): Eukaryota > Viridiplantae > Streptophyta > Magnoliopsida > Lamiales > Oleaceae > Olea > Olea europaea. The sequence continues at coordinate 60,577 of NW_019232414.1, forward strand.
TTTTGCAGTTTAGCTTATGGCCCTTCAGGCTCTCCAGGACGACTCCGGCTTCGGAGCTGCTTTTTCCTGACGATCCATCCACAAATGACTTCCAAGTTGGGGGCTTTGGCGAACTCGACAATAAAATTCAGGAGGGCCTGGCCCTTGATGGCACTTCAGGTTTTAAACAGTAGGTCAAACTCACTAAGCTCAATTGCCCATTTTAGCAATACACCCGGAGCGTCTATCTTCTGTAGCACTTGTTTCAGTGGAAAGTTGGTGAGTACTTCGATTGAATGAGACTGAAAGTATGGCCTCAACTTTCTTGACGTGGTAACAAGGGAAAGAGCAAGCTTTTCCATGTTTGGGTAGCGAGTCTCTACTGGCAGCTAGGCTTTGTTGATGTAGTATACTAGGACCTGGCATGCCTCTTCTTCCGTGGCAAGCACCGTACTGACTGTCAGGTTCGAAACTGCTAAATAAAATAGAAGTATCTCGTGCGGTTTAGGTTTAGATAATAGAGGGGCCTCTCCCAAGTGCTTCTTCAGCGCTTGGAAGGCTGCCTCACATTCTTCAGTCCATTGGAGCTTCCTCCCCTGCTTTACAATCTTGAAGAAGGATAGGCTCTTATTAGTGGCTTTGGAGATGAAGCGACTGAGAGCAGCAATCCTTCCATTAAGGCTTTGCACCTCTTTTGGCTTCTAAGGTGACTTTATCTCTAATTAGGCTTTTATCTTCTCGAGGTTTGCCTCAATTCCTCTTTGGTTCACAATGTATCCCAAATATTGACCCGATGCTATCCCAAAGGTGTACTTCAGCAGTTTCAACTTCATCTTATATTTCCTTAGAATTTGAAAAGTAGTGTCAAAGTGACTTATGTGATTCCCTACGTAGAGGCTTTTGACTAGCATGTCATCAACGGAGACTTCCATGGTTTTGCTAATAATTTCGGTGAACATCACGTTGACCAACCTTTGGTATATGGCGTCAGCATTTTTTAATCCAAAGGACATCACTTTGTAACAATACAATCCTCGGTATGTGATGAAAGATGTGACCTCTTCATCGGGTCAAAACATGGGTATCTGGTTATACCCTGAATAAGCATCCATGAAGCTCAGGAGTTCGTGTCCAATGATGAAGTCCACTAGTTAGTCTATCCTTGGGAAGGGGAAGCTGTCCTTTGGGCAAGCTTTGTTCAAGTTGGTGAAGTCAACGACCCTCCACTTTCCACTGGACTTCTTCACGAGCACTGGGTTGGATATCCACTTCGGATAAATGGCTTCTCTGATGAAGCCGTTCCGACTTAGCTTGTCGACCTCTTCCTTCAGTGCCTTATATCTTTCTGGGTTGAGTGCTCGTCTCTTCTGCCGATGCGGCATGCAAATGGGGTTGATATTCAAGTGGTGGCAGCTGACCCTTAGGTCTATTCTCACTATGTCTTCATGCTTCCATGCGAAGACGTCCAAATTTCTTTTTAGAAAATTCATCAGCTCTTCTTTCGTCTTAGAGGGCAAAGCTTTCCCTATTCGCAAGAGCTGATTGGGGTCTGAAGAGTTGGTAGGGAAAGTCTCGAGCTCTTCCATAGGAGTTGCATTTGGCTCAAATTCGATGATCTGAGGGTCTAATTCATCAAGAGGGTTTCCTTCTTCAGGGGCCTCAATCATGTCGATGTCTCTCCCTGCTCGGGTGTCTGCCCTTATTCAGGGACGTCAAGCATCTCTACATCTGTGTTTAAGGAATTGAGGTAACATGAGGAGTTGAGGTAACATGATCTTGAGCCCATCTAATCGTCTCGAACGTTGTGATCCCATGCTCAGTTGGGAACCTCCTGCATAAGTGGTGAATGGAGGTTACAGCCCAAAGGTTCTTCAGTGTAGGTCTGCCGAGCACCCCGTGATAAGCTGACTTGTGATCCACTACTAAAAATTCCATAAAGTGGTGAGCCAATAGGGGTGTTGATCCCATCTCAACATGCAAAGTTATTCATCTTCGTGGAATGATACTATCCCCAGTGAATTTGAATATTGGATCGGTCATGGAAACCAAGCCATGCTCAATTTGCATCTTGTTAAAGGTTGATCTAAATAGTATATTCACCAAGCTTCCATTCCCAACCAGCATGCGCTTAAGTTCGTTCCAAGCCACAATGGCCCTTACTTCCAATGCATCGCAGTGTGGGTGATGAACACCTTGCGAATCTTCTTGGGAGAAGGTGATTGGATCCATTCTATTAATATGGGACTGGTGGACGATATACGTGATCATTGGTGGGTCTTTTTGCATCCCTTTTATAGTTTCTCTGGGCATTTTTGGTACTACCCCCGATGTAGGGTCCCCCCACGATTGTATCAATTTCCCGAATAGTACCGCCTCCGGTTGTTGGGGCTTGATTCCTTTGCCTGGACTCTCTTCGAGATCTATCTCTTGTCTCTCTCCTTCGAGGTGATTGATCCCACTGTCGCCTCGACTCCTTGTTGGGAGAGGTTGACCTACGGGAGGGTTCATGACAATGGTCCCTCCTGTAGAAGCGTGAGTTACTTTGATTTAAGGACCGAGGTGCGTCTCTGCATTTGCTGATGTCATAGCCATAAAGTTGGTGAAATGTATAGAACTTTGTCCATTCCAGGGGCCCGTTTGCCCACTTATTCTTCTTGCGTTGGCTGTTTGTTCCCTCGAATGGTCCTACTTTGACAGGAGCATTTTCATATGCCAACACTGGCACTACATTCAGAGTGGTTGAAGCCAATGCCTGTCCGGATGTGGGGGCTACTGTGTGACTTGCCTGGGTCCATTGTAGGGTGATGAGGTGTGCCGCTGGTCCTTGATTCATATGCCTTTGAGGCAGAGAAAGTCCTTGAGCTGCACGATTTCGATGGTCAATCATCTCCTCATTGACAATTTCCACCTTCATCATCTCAACCAGTTCATCATAAGTGCCTGGATTCTTGCTTCGGACGTCTCTCCAGAACAATTTCTTTATGTTGAGGCCTCTTTTTAGGGCTGAGAGTGCTTCTCTATCCGTGACTTGTTCGCACTATGTGATTTCATCAGTGAATCTGGCGAGATAGCTTTTCAACGTCTCGCCAGGAGCTTGCCTCATATCTTGTAGACGTTGCATTGGGCCTCTCCTTCCCTTTGTGAGAGGTATTGGTTTAGGAATGTCTTCTTCAAAACTAGCCAACTTCTGATGCTTAAAGGTCATAATCTACTGTACCACACCTTAACAGCTCTGGTGTCAGATGGAAGGCCCTGCATTTTAGTACCGACGAGGCTCCTTTGAGGCTCATCTGCATCATGTACTTAGTGAGGTATTTCTGTGGGTCTCCCTTTCCTTCATACTTAGGGATTTTAGGGGGCATGAAGTTCTCGGGCATTGGGAAGCTTCAGATTTCTCTGGAGAAAGGGAGTTGTTATCATCGTTATCAATTTCGTAAGAGGGACATGACCCTTTAGAGCCTTCCTCTCTGATGCATTTTGGGGAGGTGGAGGTGCTCCTTCCCGACTATCCCAATCCACTAGGTTTCTCCTCTCCCGCCTATTTCTAGGCGGAGGGGACGCCTCTTGTTCTTCTTCTTATTCTTGCTCTTGCTCCTGCACATGCTGAGCCGACCTTTGTATGGAGCTGACCCTATTGCTAGGATTTCACCCTATCCGATTAAAGACACGAACCGACCTCTGATGTTCGTATTCTAGTGGAAAGTTTTCTCCCAGTTGTGATTCTACTGTGTGAGCACTTGAGTATAAGAAGTGACATCCACTACCACTTTTCTCTCAATGGGGTGTTTCCTGTGGTACCTTGAATGACCCTGAGCATGTGATGTTGGGTTTTGCCCTTGAGCTGGGTATAGCTTTTGTGGCATTGGAAAGCCATGCTGACCTTGGGCTTGCATGAAGAATTCACGCATCGCCAGATTTTGGGTTGCAATGTTTCTCATGCTTGCAGCTATTTGAGTCATCCCTTCAGTGAGTGCTGCTGTCCTTTTGCCTCAGAGACGTTGGTGATGGGGTTTCCAATGCTTGACATTGGTGCGGAGCACGTCTTCTTCAAAGGCATCTATATGCCCTTCAAGATTTGCGTCCTCATTGGTAAAGCTCATTTTCCCACTCCTTTGTCAAGGGTGTTATAAACCTGTAAGTTGACTTGGTCATTTTTTCAAGAACGTCCATTTTTCAAGGTAAGTCAATAGTTTTCCAATGGCTTTTTTCCGATGGTAAATGGGGAATCCTTTGGTTCAAATTTTTCTCACAGACAGTGCCAATCTGTTGACCTCGTGAATTTTACCTCCACGTGGCCAATCGAGAGCCATTCCACGTGTTCCTCCCTGTGCACAACAACACATGGTCAAGAGCACACGACCGAAACCAACGGGGATGATGGCGACCGCATACACTCCGACGATCAAGTCAGTGGTCGATGATCAGAACGGTGCCGAAATTGTGCAAGAGAGCGGGGAGGAGAATATATAATGCTTGAATGTGGAGAGCTAAGTTTAGTATAAGCTTTCATTACCTTTGCCTTTTTCCAAACCTTGAGTATTTATAGACAAGGAGCATCGTAGTCGTCAATCAGCCTTGTCCAGAGTGGGCGGGTTATTAATTCTTCTAAGTTAAGTTGACATAAAGTTGATGTCACATCACTTAGACCCATGGAGATGTCACATCCATAGAGGATTCTGACATAGATATGCTTCTGAAACTGGCGGCGGAGGTATCTATTAAGGGAGCACCTCGGATAGCCAAGCGCTTCGGTTATAGGGACGCTTCGGTCACTTCAGTAGATTTAGTTTGTGAAGTGTGTGCCTTGTGGAGCGTCAAGTTGGAGTTTGACCGAAGTCGACACCACTTCGAAAACACTTTGTAGTGACATGTAGCACTTTGTAGAGGAGAGAGACAGGTGTTCTGAAGTGGTTTGGTGCGGGGCGTAACAATTATTATTATTATTATTGTTGTTGTTGTTGTTATTTATTTATTTATTTTAGCTCCTTTGTGAATGTTTTCCCTTATATTTTAGATCTGAGTTGGAGATTAGGAGGATGGTTTTTAGCTATACACTTATTATATTATTTATACTTGTATATCATACTAGTTTTTAGCCCATGCATTGTATTATTTTTAAAGTAATGTTAACGTGTTGAATGTTAATGAAAATCCAATATGCATTCTAAAATTAATTGCTTATGCTCAAGGGACATTAATAGAGAATTAATCAATCTAAAGTAGTTTTGATAATGTTTTCCAAAACTATTATTGATGTATCCATTAACTTTATACACTTATGAATTCAGCTAAATCACCACATATCTTGAGTAACATTTTATTCAAAAAGTTATGTTGAAATGCAATAGAAAATCTGGTAAATCACCATATATCTTGAGTAACATTTTATTCAAAAAGTTACGCTGAAATACAAGAGAAAATCTGGGAAAAAGAGTATAAGACAATATACATAGGAATATTAAGAGCATTCATAGACTTCATTCTCAAAAGAAACATAATACTTGTTGTATTTTGGAGATAGTATATCCAATAACGCAAATAAATGTAAGAAAATGATTTCCTATTGAAATTCCATGGAACATTGTAAAAAGATTGAGTTACCTAAAACTCATATAAATGACATTATTTGCTTTTACTTAGTAAAGGAGAATAATAAGACAAGATCGCAAATATTATTTACATGCACATGCTAGAATAAAGCTATGACACAAATGTAAAGCAAGTGTAACTTTTTTTCATAAAGAAACAAGTACCTTGTAAGTGAAAGAAATACAACCATCATAAAGAGAAAAAATGGTATTACTGAATCAGTGAATGTCAAACTGGAGTAATGGGGAAAACATTGTTTAGGAGAAAAATTAAATCCATTATATACTGGGACAATGATAATTTATCCAATCTTAAATTAAAGAGAAAAGTTGAATAAAATCCACACGAAATAATGAAGCACTGAAGACTATTTCTTAATGATAATAAAAGACGTTTAAATATTATTAGTACCAACTGCACAAGTAGACTTTAACAAAAGACTAAGGCTTAAGATCCTACACATAGGCAGATAAAGTTGCCTTAGGGATATTATATGTAATTGCCTATTGTCACAAAACTATTGTAATTATTTTATGACTGGTTTTTTCTTCCAAGTCAAGGACATTAGTCTAGTGATCAAATTTAGAGGCTGTGTTACTCTTCTTTTTTGGCTTCGATTCTGTTTCAGTAGTTTCATCTAGTGCTTGGAGGAAAGGCCTTTTTGCAGAGATTGCAATCGTTTTTTCGGTGTATTTGAGAACTTCAGTGTCGGTGTTGCATACTTTGTTTTTCCCTTTTGTGTTTTTCTTGTCTAAACTCTTGTTCATCTTAATTGAATTCTTAAAATCACTAATTGCAGTTGAAGGATTTATTTCAATGATTGCAGGTGAGGAATTCACATCAGTGATGATGGGTAGAGAGTTGAAGATGAAGATGATTTCATAGCGGTGTTCGGGTGGATTTTGTATTTTTTTGTGTCACTTTTATATAGAATGGCGACTCTCTTTCACTGCTAGTTTTCATAACATTGTTCAGCTCTCCATCTAAATTCTGTGATAGATAAAATACATTTTACTATTGTATTTTGGTGCTTCGAAAAAATTAATGTTAGATGATGTTAGTATTTGGTGTTTACCTTTTGAAAATGGTCTACTATTTCATTGGCATTAGTTTCCAATAATGCCTCTGCTGCTTCGCCTATAATGCTTGCGTCTAACTCTCCAGATCTATCCTCGAGGTGCAGAAAAGCATTTGCTCTGTGGATAAATTGTTTTCAATTAGGTATTATGTATTGTTTGAACAAAGTATTGATGTTAGTAAATATTTAAAATTATGTTTAAATGTTCGATTTACCTTGGTACTACTTTTGCATGTTCATACTTGCAAAATCGACATTTGTCAATTTGTCTGAAGTCTACATTGGATGCTTTTTTGCAATTACCTCAGGACATGTACCAAAATTTTTGGTGTGTTGCAATAACTCTCCAATGGGCCTAGATCCAATAGAATTTGTTCTGTGATATGTGTTAGTAAAGTATTAAAATACTAAGGGTTAAAATTGTTGGGTGTTTTCATAATGTTTATTATGAAATGTAGTAAAAATATATTTAGGCTATATAATATTGAATGAAGTAGTTGAGAAAATACTGCTAGATAGACTTCCAGTAATTGGTGTGAATTTATTTTCAGCTGGAGGTGACAGTTTTGTCGGGCTGAGAGTAACAAATGGTTTGTTTTCTGTAAGTTTGTCAAGTTTTTCTTTGTTTGCTATCACCCTGCATGAAAGAATTATACAATTACATGTAGAACATATCTAAAAGAAGTTAAGATATTATTTAGGTATGTTTCTAAACCATTCTTTATAGTGTGCAACAGCCAATAAGTTAGCATTAATGAAGATACTGTTGTTGACTTTAGTCGAGAGTGTAATGCCTGCAAAAAAAAGAATCATTACTAATATGTGTCTACATTTTTTGTTGTAATGTCATTGTAAATAAAATGGTATGTTTATATTGAACTTACTATTGAATGAAGAAATTTTAAGATTTGTAGCCCATATGACAGGTCTAGTTGCTAGGTTTTCAACAATGGCAACACATTCCCGTTCAACAAACATGTCCCATAGGGTTAGCATCACTGTCTCAAAATGTTTATCTATTAATATAATGTCCCGAAGACAGGCTTTTGTACCTAAGTGAGTTTAGATAATTCGTTTTTGTCGAATATCTATAGCTACTCTTATAGCATCTGGAAGGACAGGAAAATCTTCTTTGTTATGCATTTTGTATGTAGTAAATTTCAATACAAACAAAATGACCATAAAATAATGCATAGAAGTACTAGTTGTAAAGTTAGAAATGTTACTTATATTGACGCTCTTATCCATGTGCTTCTCAAGTTCGTGAAATGGAATGGCCTCATATTTTGAAAAGAGGAAGTTCAAGTTATTCTCATTGAGCTCTTCGATCTTTGTTTTCCCTGTTATAGTCCAAATCTTTTCTTCATGTGAACTTTTAAACTCACTTTTGTTATCTTTCACAGTAGCATTCGAGATTATGTATGTCTTTCCGAGTATGAGCTGATTGTTAAGTGTTGTAATATTTGCATTATAAATTGTAGCTGTCACTTTGTTACCCTATTTAATGTTAGAAGATGAGGACATGAACATAAAATAAAATTATAGTGAAAGCTTGAAAATTGCTATAATTATTAATACATAGTTACCTTCAAATCTATTAGAACGAGGTCTTGATATCGGGTCATAGAACTACGAGCAGTTTTTAGTGGCTGTTTTCCTGCGATAATGACTTTTGCAGACCCGTTACTTTCTGATGTAGAAATTTGTGGGATAAGCTTATAGAGAGTAGTCATCTTTGATATCTATCTGTTGCTTGAACAAATAAGTTAAAGTAGAAATAGTTGTAGTTATGAATATAACATTCTAACTATATTTAAAAAAAAATGTAAGAAAGTTGTTAATGTAAGAAGATGAAGTAAGAATTTTAGATTGGAGATGTAAAGAATTACCAGGAATGAACTGATATTAGAATATGCAAAGTGTTGGCAGATGTAAGAGAGAATTCTAATCGTGTATTCTATTTGCATAATCTGAAATTGAAGTACCAAGTGCAATATTTATAGAAAATTTAGAGGAGAGAAATATTTTAATACATATTTAGACTTTTCAATGTAGAATTGACTGTTGAAAGGATAAGGATTAAAGTACTATGGACATGTGTCAACTGTAAAACATTTGTGTATAAGCCAAGGATGGAAAAAATTGCTGTAAAATTCTCTCTCTCTCTCTCTCTCTTTTTTTTTTGGAAATGGAACCTATTTGTTGCCTTTTCATATGAGAATGTGATTACTCTCAATGCATCTAGATGCTAATTTAAATAAAAAAATTTAATATACAAAAGTTTTTTGCATAAATGGTAATTTTGTTGAGAAGCTAGAAGCTGAAGTTATATGAAAATATAAATGGGTGTAATTATTAGTGCATCTTTGGAAAAAAAAAATGGATACATATAGCGGAATTGAATGAATCTCCCATCGTATGTTAGTGAGTAATACAATTTCTTAATGGAATGTAGTAATTTTAAGTGGAAATACCTTTTATGTATTGTTGATTCTATTTTTCCAGTTTGTAGGCAGTATTTACTTGTCGTACTGATTTCCGCATAACATAAAACAAAAATATTGAGTAAACTATATCTAGAATTGTAATTATATTAGAAAAAATGTTATAAAACAAGAATTTTTGAATTGAGAATACAAAAGGTAGAACTACCTTTACCTGTTGTAAATATATGGAATTGCTCATGCTTTAGAACCCCAAATAATTCTAGACACCTTAGTGGCACTAAGACATGAATATTGGATGACTAAAGTATATTTCAGATTTTTTGTCTTATTTGAGACCTATTTTCGACATAGGAAACATTCTATTTGGAAAATGATATCTAAATAAAAGCTGTAGCTCTTTGAGTTAGTTTTCCAACGCACTTTGAATTACCTCAATCGGATATCGGGAGAAGAAGTTATGATAGAAACACTGAAAACTGTGCAGTGTCAACCGGACTACAACCGGTCGACCGAAGCTGCCTGAAATGAAAATTCTTGTTTTTCTCTAGAATTTAAATATTTATTTTCATCAATTATTTTCTCAAAGGGCTACCCACGTTTTTGGCAATAAAAATCCCACTAAATTGAAGCATTTAACCTCAAACTTAAATGACACCAATGTTTTCTCTCTTAAATAAAATTTGACCCTTCATTTGTTTTAAGTTATGGAATATTTACCTATAAATAGAGACCTTATTTCACTCATTTTTTCTCATGCCAAAAGCAAGAGCTTTTGCATACTAAAGAAAGAGTTTTCAAGAGAGAAAAAGAGGGAGGAAAATTATTTTTCCTAGAAGTTTAAGAAGTGTTTTCAAGCATCAATTCTCAACGTGTTTTCAAACATCCAAGGAGTGCGTTTCTTTCAACGTCTAAATTTCATCGAAATTTTCAATCCAAGTTTTCAAAATTTCAAAAGCATCAATCAAGGTAGGTAGAGGTGCAATGTGTTTAATCGTGTTAAGTTGTAAGTTTTGATTCATGTTAATGTTTGTATATCAAATGGTACTCCGGTACGGCATATCCCTCTATGTTAATGGTTGTATGTCAAATGGTACTCCGATACGGCATACCCCTCTATGTTGAAGAAATGTTCGTATGTCAAATGGTGCCCTCGGGTACGACATATCCCTTCATGTCAAATGGTGCCTCCGGGTACGACATGTATGAAAAGTTATAAAGTTAATGTTTTGAAATGTATAATTTGATCATGAATGCACCTATGACACCTATTGAGTTTTTCAGTGTTTTTCTTTAAAGTATTTGAAGTATTGTTATTTAAATTATTATCCGAAAATGTAAGCTTCCGCTAAAACATATACACTTGTTACTAAACTACCGGTTAAGCTAAGTAAAGTAAGTAGCGTTCCGATCCACTTGGGGTCGGGGCGTTACACATGCCATTTGAAGCTTTAATATCGTAAAATTTTCAATTTGTGACTAAAATGACGGAAATTGAGCTTGTTAGTTTTAACTATATTGGTGCTTTGAAAAAAAACAAGTAGAGTTATAGTGTCTATGCCTATTAATTAATTTAGAGAGTCATGTTTGTATATCTTGAGAAGTTTGGTGGTATATAGTGGGGTTGACATTGCTGTTGTAAAAATCTGAAAAAAAAAGACAATTAAATATAGTTAATAGAACATCTATAAAAGAAATGATTGGCCAATGTAATTAACTAACATAACATGAAGATGTGATGATTAAGAAGCATTATTTATTTAAATGGTTTTAAAGACAATTTTCTAGAATCGAAATGTAAATAGTGTATAGATTTAATTTAGTGATAAACTACCTTAAATATATAGAAAGACAGAGTGTATGTATAAGAAATATACTATTCTTATAGTATATATATTTATGTATGAGAAATGGTAGAAGTTGTTCAATAAATTGTAGAGCCGTTACTTTCAAATTTAACTTTTTTCTAATATTTTTAGTCAGATTTTTCATTTAGCTTCTCTAATATTCAAAATGCATGAGGAAGCTAAACATTCATCATTCCTACCCAAAAATATAATATAGCCACATCCCTACGCAATATTTTGAAAAATTCCGTGCTAATTGGTGAACAAAAAATGCTAAATATAGTATGGTGTATATGTAGACCCAAAATAGAAAAAGTGTGCACCACTTATATGCGTTAAGTGGAAAAGATAGATAAAAATAAATAAAAAATCACCAACACCAGTATCAATAATTGGTTAAAGAACATGGTCCACAAGTCCAAAGTACATCTATTACTTATTTGTTTATGGAAAGGAAAATTATATCGTGCAGTACTTGTTGTCCGTAGCAATGACACAGATAATGAAGAGTTTAGGATTGCCACCAAATGATTCTCTCGGCAGATGAGTTAGATAGGAAATTCTAAATGGAACTTCTTAAGATTTCCTATTGAGACTTATTTTCACAAAGATATTTAATAAGAGCCAACACCAATTGTAGAGACATTAGCAAATATTATCAAAATTGTTTATTCACGTGCAACCATGAACATACTTGCAGAATTAGATTTAAGATAATTTTAGCATCACAAGTTAAAGGATCATTAAGAGCAAAAGATGGAAGGAAAAGGACAACACCAGAAAAACGTAAATGCTGAATATAACCAGAATCAAATAAGATGCATTGGATGACTCATTAAAAATATTCATTGCACGTATCCAAATTGTGACATGGAGGTCGTTATGTATTTTCCCACGTGCTCTTTAGTAGCATCATGAAGCACATTTATCTCAAATCCGGCCTGGTCTACCAAGCTAATTTTGCTAGTCTTAGAAATACCAAAGCACTTTGATGAGGATTAATGAGAGGATTTATTGCAAGAAAATGAATAAAGTACTAATTTCAAAATTTAAACTAAATGTCAAACATATCAATCATATTAGGCAGAGTGAAATTTTGCAAAATAAAAGGTTACATTCTAACACGTTCGTTGTTCTTGGACGAAAAAAAATATTAATAAATATTCACTTAGTTTTGCTTTTTATGTATCTTAAATGCTATGAACTTAGAGGGAAAACTTTAGATTAAAAGAAGAAAACCATAAAAAAAAGTGTGTTTATCCATGTGGTTAAAAATGGAAGATTGCTAGACCCTATAAAATTAGATAAGTTTTAGAACTAATTGAAACTATACTGATTTGCTAATATTACCTTGCACCAGGATTCGATTGTCGATGTAAATATAATGTGGGATATTGAGCTCTTTGAATTCATTATTGTTACTCCAACCTTCTATATTTGACACTCCCTGTAGCAAAAGTAATTTGAAGTTATCATGAAGAAGTACAGAAGATAATTGTCGAAGCACTATTGATATGACACATAACATAAACACCACTGCCAGTGCAGTAAAAGCAAACTAAAAATATATAACTTTCACACTCGTGTTCGCTAATTTGATCAAATTTTACGTGACATCCTCATAGCCGGTGGCATATTATACGATCAAATTCTCAACAGAAAATCCAATTTTTTTTTTATTATCCTTTATCTGGAACAGTTCAGCATAGTGGGTTAACCATAAAATATACATGCAAACTCATTGAAGCACAGTCAACAAGAAAACTATTGACTTAAATAATTAGTTTAGATATTGCAAAATCTACTTCTTTATGTCTTTATTTATACAAGCATTCATCTTGTGTAAGTAAATCACGTTGGACATCTCCGACATAATTCTTACAGGCCTAAACGTATCCATCATCACTCTTCATGATGTATGCCACCATGTCATCGAACAATTGATGCTCATACCTAGGGGAAGCATATATGTCTTAGAAAACAGTGTGAATGGGCACATTAAGGTTCTATACATCAAAGATATAAAAACCAACCATAGTGAGAGTTCTTCAAGTTGCTTCTTCCACTTCTATTCATGTAACTCTGTAAATATATCCTAGAACGGTTGAACTTGAGATAGTGAAAATATTGATGTAAATGGTATTATACAGATATATTTCATTTTATTAATATTATAACGCTTGACCAAGCTTTTCCTAAACAAATTACCCGCCATCATACTTCTTAAGAATTGTATTCTTTATGCTCAATTGGAGAGACCATTGTTTGCAAATGCCATTGCCTCTACGATTTTGCAAATGCTTAAATAGACCAACAAATTTTCACAAAAATCCAAATGATGAGGCAAAAGGCTATAAAAGTGGCATAAGAAAAGATTTAATATGCAGGTGAGTTGTGTAAAGACTAACCAGGTCAACATTATACATGGCAAGGGTAAAATAAGGTCGTTTAAAGTCATAGACATCCAATTCCAAGGGTCCTTCCCCATTTTCTGGCATTGGGAATGACCAGGGAAAGAACAGGAGAAATATGTAAAGAATGGGTTGTTCAAAAGATATAGCTTATGGCAGATTTACTTACAACAACTACAACAAAGTGAAATGACCAAAAATCATTTTAAGTTTTCCACATCTTTTTATGATTGAATTAGTGGCACTGTAATGACAACCAATGGAATGTTTGCCAATGCAAATTGGTTTATTCCAACATGTAGAAAAATGATCAAAGTAAATAAATGGCGATATCATATATTGTATATATGTACAGAGAGGGAGAATCACAAGTACGAAGAACAATTCTGGAAATGTTGCTGCAAAAGGTTGGTAAACTTTGACTTTTATAAGAACTTTCTAATAAAAAAAATACAAAAATTATTAAATAACCAATAGTGGAAGAATAAACCTTAAAGAGGAAGCTCATGTTTAAACATGGGAGCATCTGGTATCACAGTATTCTTCAAAATCTGTCAATCACAAACATCAAATGAAGCACTTTTGTGTATTAGTTGCAGCGAGAGGCAAGGAATTCAAATTCGTTTATTTATTGGTTATTCACAAAACATTGGGCCACTTTAGTTTCCATGATCATGTACACAACCTTTTAAGGTATAAAATTCTATTACATAACTAAAATGCCCAGTTGCTATTTCTGGAATTCAAAATTCCCTAATAGGTGCTATTGGCAAGTTAACTTCGTTTCTATTCCAATATTTCTTTCTTTAATCATTTAGGCAACAAAAGGCGGATTTTTATAGGCTAACCCAAATAGTAAAAGAAATCGCTAATTCTACAATGTAAATCAACATTAACAAGATTCAAATACAAGCAACATATTCTACTCATATCAAACATAGAAATGCAGCCCAGGTGCTAATAAATGATTTTTTTTTTATAAATCATTCATATATAAGACTCTAATAAGCTTTATAAAATAATAATAATAAAGTATGAATCTTTAAACATATAGCTCACCAAACAAAAATCATACAAGGAATCAATGATTTCAATAGCTTGTGAAAACTGTATTGCATTAACAAATTTAATATGCATATATATATAATTTCAGTTTACTATAATTTCAGACACTATTAGAGTTTGTTTTTTTTTTTTTGAGTAAAATGATGAAAGCCTCAAAATTCGTATGTCAACAATCAAATAATAAGACATCAACACAAAAAGAAAAAGTAACTAAAGTGAAACTAAGACCAGAAATAGAGATCTAACCTCTTCCTAGCCATATTGTTACTTTTGGCTTCTTTTAATGATGTAAATCAACTGTTCAAAACAAACAAAAGTATATATACAACAATATCAATAGATTTATCCATCAATTGTATAGAAATAATATCAAAAGAACTAAAAATATAGCATAAAGGTTTTTTCTTGAATAGATTGGAGAAGATAACTCTATCAATAAGGAGAACAATGTGAAGATAAATGAAAGGAAGAAAAAGATGCTAATGGTGGTATCCTCGCTGACATGGGCTTCTTGTAGACCCCAAAAAACTTGTAAGTAGAACTCAACATGTAAACCATTTGCTTCATTTTCAATTAGGCCTTGCTCTAGCTTCTTTAAGGGTTATTACTTCCTTAGTATTGAATTTGATTCGATTGAATGGTACCAATGAAATCAAGTGCTAACTCCCATTTCTTATTGGCATTTCTTATTGATCCATTAACCCTAGTCTAAAAAATCTAGACCCATCAATCAGTTGATTCATTCTAATTCATTGATTTAATCCATTATAAATATTAGAAATAGAAGGGAGAAATTTTTGCAAACATGAATCCCATTTTCAACAATTTTTTGTAAGAAAAGAATTTGATCTTCATCTCAAAGCGTCGAAGGAAATAGATTTCTTTAATTTGATGAAAGATGAATTATTGTCGGGAATCCCCTCGTAATATAGAAGAATATGTATAATTGGTGACTGGCCCAAGCTCTTTTCTGGAATTTATTGTTGGAAGGATGTGCATAAGAAAGAATGTTCAGTCTTTTATAAAACAAATATTTAGTTTTGCATATGACAATACAATATAGTATTCAAATATGATTAGTGAGAGAATGCAATGAATTTTTTTATCTTATTATGTTCGCAATGCCTTCAATTTCTCAACACTTAAATCAATTATGCTACATGAATGAATGTTGTTGCGTTACATGATTGAGTATTCTTACATTAGTTGCAAGTTTAGGATTTCCATAAACATATTTAATCATATAACAAAAATACCCAGAAGCTACAATAGAAACTTCTCGCATATAAAGTAAGAAATACTAGCAAGAGTTAATAAAATATTTGAATCTACGTATATTTTCGTCGAAGAATTAAAAAGTTAAGTCGAGAAAAAATTTACCTATAAAAATGTAATAATGAGAGAATATATAACAGATGGTATCAAGCCAGAAAGTCTTTCAAATATGTATAACCAAGATCAGCTTCGTAAGAAAATGGAATAGTTAAAAAAAAATAACAATGAAAACAATGAGTACAATAAGTATAATAAATGGAAGGAAAATGAATAAAAGAGTAAATTTTTTATATCAAATATTTTTTTTAGATAACTTCTTACGATATGATAAATTGCATCTTGTACAACGTAGATTATGTGAAATTGTAAGGAAAAATAAATATGAAAAGTCGTAAACTTATGTGCATATAAATGAAAGAATTCCTTATATACAATATTTATTGTACATCTATCATGTAAATGTCACTATTTATTGGCTTAAGTAAAACTTTGATAGATTTGCTTGTTTTTGTCCTTGATAATGCTACATATAGTTGACCATGACAAAACACTGGTTGTGGAAGATATAAACCGATAAAATCTAGTGTTTGACCTAGTGCTTTATTTATTGTCATTGCAAAACACGGCCTAATTGGGAATTGAGTTCTTTTAAATTGAATTGAATTATGATCACTTTTTAGACGTATAAAAGGGATTCTTGGCAAGAAAACATATTTTCCACAATATTCACCAGTTGTAATTTCAGCAAGAATTACGTTCTTCTCAAATTTTCGACAAGTAAGACGTGTTACATTGCATAACCCTTCTGAATTATTAATATTCCATAATAACATTACAAGGCAGTTTATCTTAAGCATCAATTCATGAGGAGGAATACCATTTGGAGTTAGGCTATTTAAAAAATCCTCTTGTAAGTTTTGTTCTGACTTATCAATTGCTTCATCAAAACTATAGTATATGTAAATTTCACCCAAAATTTGTTCAAGTAAAATTTTGTTAATATGATCAACACATTAATTTGTAGGTGTAAGAATAACTCTATTTGCCATTACATGGAGATCATCAGAACATGCTTCTATATTTGGAAAAACATGATGTATCAATTTTTTTAAAGATGTAATTTCATCTTCAAATGGTAAAACTATATTTTTTGGAAGTTTAATGCAATTACAATTATGTTCTCTCTCTGTTCCATCTCTAATTCTTAGCAAGTAACTACAAAATGTGGGATCCAGTTTAGCCCTCATGTTTTCGATCAATGGTAGATGCTTATATAAAGCCATAGGTCCGAAAAAACTAAGCTAGCTTTCATTATATCGTGCTTTTTACCTTTCTACAAAACTGGTAGAATTTGATGAAAATCTCCTCCAAGAACTACAACTTTCCCGCTGAAGAGTAAATTACAATCGGTAATATCTCTTAGCATTTTATCTACAGCTTCTACAGTGGAACGATTGACCATCAGTACTTCATCCAAAATAATTAACCTAGACATTTTCAACAAGGTTCCCAAAGCCGATTGCTTGCTAACAGAACAACATATTTCACCGACTATTTCCAAAGGAATCTTAAATCTTGAATGAGCAATTCAGCCTCCAAGTAAAAGAGATGCAGATACTCCAGATGATACTATTGCTAAAGCAATTAAATTTTGTGACCGTACACCTGCCAAAAGTGTTTTATATAAAAAAGTTTTGCCTGTTCCACTTGGACCATCAAAGAAGAAAGCACCATATGATTCTGATTTCACTTTTTCCATGATAGTATCATATGTAAATTGTTACTCTTTATTTAGTGTTTTTGCACAAGAAAGTCCTCCTTGAGTATCAAAATTAGTTGTCTCCTCTTCAACCATTCTTCTCAATCTTTCAGTCTCATCGATATTTACATTGTATGACACCATTGCATAATCATTTATGTTTTTACCCAGTGATTCCAAAATACAACTAATGTCTTCTAAAGCTCGCATTTCAGCAATCTTTGTAGGTATATTTTGATGTACATAGTCATCGATCATATAGACCTTAAACTCACAATAGCATTGGATGATTAGGATTGCAAAGCGTAAGAAGCGTAGCAAAGAGACATCTTAACACAGCAGACATTTCATACAAAAGAGCTTCAGACATACATTCTTCACAGTGATTGTCTTTACTTAATAAACCTCGTAGAAGTGCTGCATCTCGATATGTTGG
>NW_019232414.1:84132-118609 GCF_002742605.1 Olea europaea var. sylvestris
CATAATTGTTGACCCAAAAAAATGTTGCCAACAGATGCCAGACCCACCTGCGCACACGTGAGCAAAAGTCCAACACACTAAGACACGTGGACGGTCTAAAACGAATGGATCGAGGGTGTGGGAGTAGCTCAACGGCGCGGGACGAAAACATTCGAAATCCGACGGGATGTTCGTTGATCGATTGCACAATAATTACCAATCGATGTTTATAAACGTGTATCCAAATATGTATGAACTCGTTTGTGTTGTATGATAATAAGAAAGAGAGAGTTGAGTAAAGTATGATTTTCTGTATTGATTCTTGCATTAGCCTTTGTATGGGGTACATGGTGGAGTATTTATAGTGTCACAAGTTGGGAAGTACTACATGTATATAATTGTCTACATAATGATGTCCATAATTACACGTGACACTGGATCCAACCTTTAATTCAAATCTCACACTTGCACATCAATAACCGGATGATTGTCACATCACATTATGGATACCATTATGTGTAATAATTATGTACAAGTAGAATTTTCCGTCACAAGTTAGATCGTGACCTTTGGTTCGGGGTACACGTGACCTAATCTGGTTAATTTACATGTCAAATTGTAGGCATTAGCCGCACCTAGCCTACTATACATTTATTGATTGGCAAAGCCGCCTCTACTAGTGATAGGACTTAACATTTACACTAATGACAAACATTCTATCAATCATTCAAGTAAGATCTTTGTGTAGAGGATCTCTTGGGAGAAGCTTCTATGGAAGATGCTGCTTTGTGATTCGGAGGCTATTACCTCGATCACAGAGCTTCGGTCAACAGGGCTTTGTCCACCTTCAAAAGGCCTCGGCATATGGACTTCAGTAACTCCTCAAGAGGCAATGATAGATGGGCCTCGGTATAAATGGGCCTCGGCTTTTGTGGACCTCGGTTGTGAGCCTCGACTATGTAAATCACCTCGGCTTGAGTGCCATATGGTTCGGCATGAGTTAGCTGTGGGCCTCGATGGGTTTCCCAAGTGTGCAAACATGTAACAATGGTCCCCAAGTCCAAGTATAGTCATTTGTTTAATGCGAGGACTTTAACGAAGTAAGGCTAGCCAGTTAGGTTTAAAGAAATTTTTGAAATTTTTGTACCCTAAATAAGAGTCCCCCAAGTCCAAGTATAGATATTTATATCATGGTTGGAGTTAGAAATGTGCCGTTATGGAAGAATGATGAAAATTGTTACGAAAAATGATGAAGCCGAGGTGGTTTGAGAACCGAACCTGCGAGGCTTGTGGAGGTTGAATTGTGATGAGAAAGCCGAGGTGGGTGAGAACCGAATCTGTGAAGCTTGATGGCTCAATTGTGATGAGGAAATCGAGGTGGGTGAGAACCAAACCTGCGAGGCTTGATGGCTAAATTGTGATGAGGAAGCCAAGGTGGGTGAGAACCAAACCTGCAAGGCTTGATGGCTGAATTGTAATGAGGAAGCCGAGGTGGGTGAGAACCGAACCAGCGAGTCTTGATGGCTGAATTGTGATGAGGAAGTCGAGGTGGGTGAGAACCGAACATGTAAGGCTTGATGGCTGAATTGTGATGAGGAAGTCGAGGTGGGTGAGAACCGAACATGTAAGGCTTGATGGCTGAATTGTGATGAGGAAGTCGAGGTGGGTGAGAACCGAACATGTAAGGCTTGATGGCTGAATTGTGATGAGGAAGTCGAGGTGGTTGAGAATCGAACCTACGAGGCTTGTGAAGGCTGAATTCTGATGCTCATTAGTAATGATTGTTCCTCGATAGTTGTGCCAATGATTTGATGTTTTACGCATATTTTTGAGGAAAGTGGCTGGACTATTCAACTTCCAAGGCGTCTACTGCCGTCAAATTAAAGTTGTAATTATGAGCACAGCTGGAGCTTCTAGAAGCAGACGCATTTGGGGAGGTGCGTAGAGGACACGCTTGAATCCGAAGCGTAGGTTTGAAAAATCGTTTGAATTCTACACCTTGGATTTGGTTTAGAATGAAGGGTTCAGATTCAATGGGCTTTGATCAGATGACTGGGGTTCGTCCTAGCCCTTTATAAAAGACGAGAGCCCCCCATTTTTCTGGATTTTCAACCTTTGCAATCTGATTTCTTCTTAAAAACCTCAAGTTTTTCGGCGTCCAAATAGTTGATCTTCTCATTTTTCGACGTTACTTCATTCATGTAGTCATTTTCCATAAGTATTTTCACTGAAAATCCCTTGCATTGAGTTCATCCTTTTCTGATATAGAGTCCACATCGGGTAGGAATTAATAACTGTTGCGTCATTCGGCGAGAGGGCGAGTCACAAAGGGGACCCCGAGGTCGAGCAATATGCTATGATTGAGGAGCCAGTAGATTATAGTGAGGAGTGGGGGGCGTCTAGAGTGCCTTCAAATATGACTTTAAAGAGGCTGGGGAAGAAAAGGGAGAGGTACTGTGTACCTCATTATGTCGAAATGTTGATGCCCGAGGCTCATGAGCGCGCCTGCTATCCGAGGCCCGAATGCGTGGGGGTAAGTGAATACCTGTTTAAAGCAAGTATGCATTTTTCTCTGCACCTCTTCTTTAGGGCAGTGCTAAGGAACTTTATGTTTTCGCTGACCCAGGTTCTGCTAAATGGGTGGAGCCAGTTGGTTGGTTTGTACTTCATGTGGAAGAAAGTGTCACTTGGGGAGGACATGCCTCTCCACGTCTTCATGACCCTGTTCCAGCCTAGGGTGACAGGTAAGGAGTTAAGGGGGTGGTATTAGTTAACTCCTTGGGGAGCTCACGCACCATTTGTGGTGGGGCTGTCTTCTTCCATCAAGGGTTAGAAGGAATTGTGGTTCTGAGTGAGGGGTAGGTGGTAGGCAGTGGAGGGGGACACAACCTTGGCTTGCACAGTACTGACCCAGTACTACGAAGCTCGTGAGTCTCCCGGCCTAAGTAGTTTACATTATGTATTCAAAATTTTCTTTTTCTAACTTGTTGAGGCTTGCTGTGCAGATTGTAGTACAAGGTTCGAGTTGAGCAAGGAGGAGTTTGAAGTGATAGAAGACATTTACAAGAGACCTCTGAAACTTCAGCACTTCGACCACTTCATCGATCGAAGCCACTACTTCATTGACTTTGAATTGATGGCCTCCAAAGGTAAGAGGCTTGTATACTTGTGTATTTCTTGCTTTTTATTTCAATGCTGATGTACTGACCTGCTTTGCACACAAGTTCAAGAGGAGCAAGTATCCAGCCCCGGACATGGCCTCTATCCTTAGGGCCACATCCAATGTGACGATGAGGCCCCTGAAGCAAGGGTCAAGTGGTGCAAAGGAGGTTCGGGGAAGGGCGGAGTGACTCTCCAAAGATAGCAGTTCCAGGGCTGCTGAGGAGGGGACCCCTCAGAGGCCAAAGACCCTCAAGGAAAGGAGAAGGTCCTTGAGGAGCAAAAGAGAAGGAAGATGGTGCACGTCACCAGCTCATCTTGGAAGTTCAGGACCTCTGTGTCCCACGAAGGAAAAGAAGTGCCTCAGCCGAAGCTCCTGGAGGCCGCCTCAAAAGCAGTGAAAATTGAAATGGTGCGGCATGCCAATGTTGAGGAGGCTGCTGCGAGGAGGGCTACTGAGAAGGCAGAGGATGAAGCTACCAAGTAGAGGCCCACAAGAGTGCAAGGGAAATCCCTGAACTTCTTTGCTGGGAAGAAGGAGGTCCTGGCCCCGGCGTTGGTGGAGGCTCTGCCAGCCGAGATCCAAAGTGCTACAGAGAGCTTCTATAAATTTTGGAAGGACCGGTAGTAGTTGCATGCCTCTTCCTGCGACTCGGTGGACTTGACAAAGGCTCTTGTGAGCCAAAGTGTGAGGACTTTTGGCCTCGCACTGGAGTGCAGAGAGGCCCTTACTGATTTTCAGACAACGACCTAATCCTCAAAGAAGAAGGTGACCTCCCTTGCAGAGGAGCTAAAGAAGGCTAGGGTCGAGGCAGAGGAAGGGGAGGGCCCAAAAAATCAAAGATACGGCCAAGCTGGAGTCTGCTTTGGCTCAGATTGAGGCCTTGAAGTAGGAGGTCTATGAATCCCAGTGCGAGGTGGCTTCCCTTACTAAGAAAGTGGAGGTATCCAATAACCACCAAAAGGTGATTGCTGAGGCCTTGGAGAAGGCCAATTTGCAGCTGGCTGGGGCCCAAGATGCCTACAAATTCTTGGATGGCCAAATGAAATGGTATGTGGATGAATTGGCCAAGGTAAAGGAAGAGGCCAATGTGGTGAGGGAGGAGGCAGTCAAAGACTACATTGCCAACTTCCACAACATTGAGGAGTACAAGAGCTTAAGCGTGTATTGGAGGAATTATGCTTGTGCAAGACCCGTCATAGCTGAGGTTGGAGTTTGTGGATGAAGTGCCTTAGACCCCAGCTGATGAAACAATTGGAGATGAAGCAGCGGATGCAGAAAAAGGGAGTTTTGATGCTCAAGATGCGGAGGCTCCTACTGCCGAGGCACCTCCGCCATCATCCGAGGCTTAAGATAGTTTACTTTTCAGTTAATTTCGATGTACTGACCTCAGGCCCTCCTTTTGTAACTGATTAAAAATTAATATAATCTTTTTCATTCAATGTTGTTCTTCTTCCAAGTGCATTGGCCTCGTTAAGTAATCAAACTTAAGATTGATTGAAGAATTAAATAACTTTAACTTGATATCACAACTCCAATCACTTAAGCAAGTAAATTGTACTTAACCCACATGAACCATGATTGATATTGGACTTAAGCAAGTAAATTATAATTAAGCTTAATAACTGTGATCTGAATAGATCTTAAGACTGGACCGTCTTTCAGCTGAACTGAGAACATTGCTATGTCTGATTGAAAAGGTAGTGCGTGAAGCCCATTGTGGTTGAGCTTTGTGAATCAATGGGCAAAGAAGTTCGATCCTTGTTGAGGCTTTTCCCCTTGACATTCAGCCTCACCAAAGGGAGGCAAGTTGCGTGAGCCTCGGAGTTCAAGCGAGGTAGTAAAGAGATGGGATGCTGACCTTTCCTTCTAGGTGATGATGGTTCCCAACATGGTGGATGATTCATCCATGTTGAGGCTTCTCCCAATGGCATTCAGCCTCACCAAAGGGAGGCAAGTGGCGTGCGCCTCAGAGTTCAAGCAAGGTGGCCTAGAGATGGTGCTGACCTCTCGTCCGAGGTGACGACGCTTCCCAACATGGTGGATGGTTCAGGCATGTTGAGGCTTCTCCCAGTGGCGTACACCTTGGAGTTCAAGCGAGGTGGCCCAGAGATGGCGCTAACCTCTCATCTAAGGTGACGACGCTTCCCAACATAATGGATAGTTCATCCATGTTGAGACTTCTCCCAGTGGCATTCAGCCTCGCCAAAGGGAGGTAAGTGGCGTGTGGCTCGGAGTTCAAGAAGGCAGCCAAAAGATGGCGCTGACCTCTCGTCCGAGGTAACGACGCTTTCCAACATGGTGGATGATTCATCCATGTTGAGGCTTCTCCCAGTGATGATCAGCCTCTCCAAAGGGAGGCAAGTGGCGTGTGCCTTGGAGTTCAAGCGAGGTGACCCATAGACGGCCAAATACAGTTGAAGAATCTTGTCGAGCTTCAGTTTGGAGAGGAGGGAGCCTGCCCTAGGTGCCTTTTAAGGCCTGGAAGGCCTTTTCACATTTCGCGGTCCATTAGAACTTCTTCCCAGCTTTCAACACTTTGAAAAATGGGAGGCATTTGTCTGTAGCTTTGGAGACGGAGCAACTAAATGTGGCCACTCGCCCAGTCAAGCTTTGTATCTCCTTTGGCTTTTAGGGGGACCTTATCTTGCATAAGGCTTCAATCTTCTCAGGGTTGGCTTCAATTTCGCGTTGGTTGACCATGTATCGTAAGAATTTTTCGGAGGCAACCCTGAAAGCGTACTTGAGGGGGTTGAGCCTCATCCTATACCTTCTTAAGATTTGTAAGGTGTTGTTGAGGTACGTCACGTAGTCCCCAGCTTCCAAACTTTTCACAAGCATGTCATCTATGTAGACCTCCATTGTCTTGCCGATGAGGTTCACAAATATTTTGTTGACGAGCCTTTGATATCTGGCCCCGACATTTTTCAACCCGAAGGATATCACCTTATAGCAATAAAGGCCTCTATCTGTGATAAAAGAGGTGTGTTCCTCATCAGTCGGGTGCATGGGAATTTTGTTGTAGCCGGAGTATGCGTCCATAAAGCTCAACAACTCGTGCCTAGCCATGGAGTCTACTAGTTGGTCAATCCTTGGGAGTGGAAAGCTGTCCTTCGGGCAAGCTTTGTTGAGGTTAGTGAAATCAATTCATACCCTCCATTTTCCGTTGTGTTTCTTCACTAAAACCGGGTTGGAGACCCACCTCGGATAGGTGGCCTCTCTGATGAAGCCATTTTAGATGAGCTTCTGACCTTCTTCCTTTAGGGCCTCATACTTCTCAGGGTTGAGGGCTCCTCTTTTGTCTGTGCAGGGCAACCTTAGGATCAATTTTCAAGTGGTGGCAACTGACCTTGGGGTCTATGCCTACTATATCTTCATGCCTCGAAGAAAAGACATCAAGGTTCCTACATAGGAAATCCTTGATCTTTTCTTTCAAACTGTTGGACAAGCCTTTTCCCACTTTCAACAATTTGGATAGGTCTCGGGGGTCCACCAAGAAGCTTTCAAGTTCTTCAACTAGGGATGCTTGAGATTCGTGTTCAATTATGCGGGGTCAATCTCATCGATGACCAATACTTTCGGAATGGGTGGTGTGTCGATCATTTCCACAATTTTCGGTTTGGAGGGAGCATCACCTGGGACATCAGCCATGACTATGTCGACGATGATCACATGGACGTCCCGGGGCTCTACCTTTCTAATGGAGCCTAGATAGCACTCTCTCGAGCCTCTTTGATCACCTCTCACCATTTCCACCCCATTTTTTGTCGGGAATTTCATGCATAGATGGTGGATGGAGGTGACGGCTCCCAATTCCTTTAGAGCTGGCCTACCCAATACTCCATGGTAGGCCGATCGACTGTCAATAATAAAAAACTCCATAAAGTTCATTGTAGTTTGGGGAGACTCCCCCATCTCCACTACAAGGGTGATCTTTCCTCTTAGAGTGATGCTATCTCTGGTAAATCCGTACAAGGGAGTGGTGGTGGGCATCAACTCATGGTCCAGTATCATCTTGTCGAAGGTGGACTCGAATAGAATGTTGACAAAGCTACTGTTGTCACCTAGCATTCGTTTGAGCTCATTTCGAGCTATGACAACTCTCACCACAATTGCATTGCAGTGGGGGTAGTGAATTCCTTCAGCATCCTCCTGGGTGAAGATTCATCCGGGAGATGTGGTCCACAATATAGCTGGTAAACAGGGGGAATTTAGCCTCACAGGCGTAATTCCTTTTAGCGTTCCGCGTTTCACCGCCCATATATGGGTCTCCAAATATGGTATCCACCTCGTAGACAGGGACCTCATCCTGAGTTTTCCGATTTCTTCGATGTCTGTGCCCTTCCGTGGGCCTCTCTGTATCATGCTCCCTTCGTCGCGGGGAAATATCCTTTGATGGGGAGCGCCCTCTTCACGCCCAGGTCGGTTGTCATACCTAGGTGAAGGCCTATTCGCCTAGGGTGATTCATTTCTATCCCTAGGAGGTTCTTGTTGGGTACGGTTAGTATAGTCTCGACAGTTTGTTGTATCGTGAACAGGACCGGTGGTATATGCAGTATCCGGGGAGGTTCGAATTTGACCTATTTCTAGGTCCCGAACCCCGGCCTCGACCTCTTCCCCTGCGGGATCCTTGCGGAGTTCCCATCTGTTGGGTGTTAGTGACTGAGTTGATATCCTCATATGCTAAGGTTAGAACTGCATTCAGAGTGGTGGTGACAAGTGCTTGCCTAGAACTCTCATTACCGGCTTGGTTCATTTGATAATCCATCAAGTGGGAGGTCGGCCCTCTAGCACGCTGTCTTTGTTAAGGTGGGAGGCCTCTACTTGCCCTGTTCCTATGCTCAATCAATTCTTCATTGATGATCTCCCATCTCCTCATCTCGAGTAGGGCGTCATAGGTGGTGGGGTCTTGATTTTGCACGTCTCTCCAAAACAGGGTGTTCATGTTCAGGCCTCCTCTCAGTGCAGATAACGCCTCACGATCAGTGACTTGCACACAGTACGTCATCTCATCAATGGAGCATGACAGGAAGCTCTTTAGGGACTCCCCATGTGCCTGTCCTATATCTTGGAGACGTTGGATGGGAGCCTCTCTCTCTTTGCTCACAACGAACCTCTTCAAGAAGGTAGTCTTAAATTCGGGCCAACTTCTTATGCTCCCAAGTGTTAACCCACTATACCAAATTTCAGCTGCTCCGCTAATTGTTAAGTGAAAAGCTCTGCATTTCACAGCTGGGATGGCGTCCCTTAGGCTCATGTGAGTTTTGTAATCGTTCAGGTGCTTCTCAGGGTCACCTCTTCTATCATAATTTGGTATCTTGGGCATAACGTAGTGGTTCGAGACCTGGGCACTCCTTAGTTTCCTCAAGATAGCAGGTTTTCATCATCATCGTCCAAGTCATAGGACATCTGCTGCTCATCTGAATCGTTTTCTTCAGCCTCATATCTTGGTGGTTGGTGAGAGGTTTCGGGACAGTTCCTAATCTCCTCTTCCCTCCTTTGGCGCCTATTTCTAGGCAGTGCAGCACGGGGGGCATTTTCATGCCTTTCTTCCAGCTGTTGTTACCTAGGCCTCAGTTCTGTAGGGTTGATTCTGTCAAATACACTATCTGACCTCCTATGTCTTCGCTCTTGCTCATATGGAGGTGGGAAGTTATCATGGTTCAAAGGGATCTCGGTGGGTCACATTGAAGCATAGTTGGAAGAAACATCAACTTTCACTTCCTTTTCAAATGGACTTTTACCTCGGCTATAGTCCGACGAGACAACTCTCTGACTTTGAACTTCATCTTCTTGCTGGTAGTACCTTTGGGGGGTGTATGGAGGAATAGGGAAGCCTCCCTGGCCTTGCATTTGGGCCATGAGTTCCCTCATAGCCATGTTCTGGCTAGCGATGTCCCTCATGTTGGCTGCCATGGTGGCTTCCTCTTGTTCTTTTTCAAGAACAAATCTTTTTTTCAAGGGGGTGCCTAAATGTTCCTCTTCAATAAACTTTCACCATAAGGCTGTTCGTGGTTATTGTATAGTTTTCCACAGATAGCACCAATCTGTTGACCCCAAAATATGTTGCCAATAGATGCCGAACTCATCCGTGCACACGTGAGAGAAAGTCCAACACGCTAAGACACGTAAACGATCTAAAACGGATAGATCGAGGGCGTGGGAATAGCTCAACGACGCGGGACGAGAACGTTCGAAATTTGACGGGATGTTCGTTGACTAATTGTATAATAATTACCAATCGATGTTTGTAAACGTGTATCCAAATATGTATGAACTCGTTTGTGTTGCAAGATATTAAAAAATAGAGAGTTGAGTAAAGTATGATTTTTTGTATTGATTCTTGCATTAGCCTTTGTATGGGGTACATGGGGGAGCATTTATAGTGTCACAAGTTAGATCGTAACCTTTGGTTCGGGGTACACGTGACCTCATCCGGTTAATTTACATGTCAAACTGTAAGCTCAACCACACCTAGCCTGCTATACATTTATTGATTGGCAGAGCCACCTCTACTAGTGATAAGACTTAACATTTACACTCATGACAAACGTCCTATCAATCATTCAAATAAGATCTTTGTGCTGAGAATCTCTTGGGAAAAGCATCTATGGAAGATGCTGCTTTATGATTCGGAGGCTGCTACCTCGGTTACAGAGCTTCGACCAACAGGGCCTCGTCCACCTTCAAAGGGCCTCGGCATATGGGCTTCGGTAGCTCCTCAAGAGGCAATGATAGATGGGCCTCACCTTTTGTGGACCTCGATTGTGGGCCTCGGGTATGCAAATCACCTCGACTTGAGTGCCACGTGGTTCGGCATAAGTTGACTGTGAGTCCCGATAGGTTGCCCAAATGTGCAAACACGTAACAGTAGTAGTTAAATGATAAATACTATAAAAGAAACTTCATGGAAAAAAAATACAGAACAAGCTATGAACCTAATAAAATTGAAGGAAATATTTAAAATAAATAAAATACCTGAAGATAACACAGTTTAATTAACATCGAAAATTTTAGTATTTTCACTTCGGAAACGATATCTTCCAATCTGAAACAAAAAAATTAAAATAAATATAACATTTCATGGAATCAATGAATTCATATGGAACCCTTGAAATTATATGAGATGAACGAAAATCACTAACAAAAATTAAGAACATTAGATTAATTCATTAATTCCAAAAATTAAAAGCTAAGAAGAAAACATGCGCAAAACAAAAGTAACTAACTTTATAAAATTATACTTCCTTATAAGGTTTTATTGCTAGTACATAACAGCAAATAGTGTACAAACACACACACATTAAAATACAGGAAATCACAACTTTATACCAACTTATTTATACAACTAAAAAAAAAAAAAAAAAAAAAAAGGAACTCGAGAGCCATCAAATGGACAATTCCTACAAATGACTTCAAACAATAGAATCAAGCAAAAACCAACAACAATACCTCTTACATGATGAATGATATTTTTTAGAAGCAACTAACATGTAAAGACAACTTACTTTAATGGCTGTCAAGTCTCTTCGAATATGAATCTAGAATAGAAAAATGCAACAAAAAGAATACATTAAAAACACCATATGGATAGTATCTATGGATTTCTAAAAATGAAGGTATGACAAATGGTTTGGATATTAGTAAACATCAGCTACATATATGCACAGTTTTGTTTCAAATATGTCTGTGATTTGTAAATAGCACAGTAGCCTCGAATCTCCAATGAATGTATTAAAAATAGCATCAAGTGCTAGAGTGGTAACTAAGGGTATCATGTAACCATTCATGAATTTTGCAGAATAAGAAATATATGGTAGATGGATGAGCAATTCTGAAAAAGACTAAGAAAAACGTATATCGCAGCAATTAAATAATTACATGTTAGGTAGGGAAAGAAGATGCATAATTACTTTTCGATGGCAAAATACCAGAATATTATTAAAAGTTTGAAGAAGAAAAATGTTGATTTTAATTAACTCTATTTATTTATTTTAAGAACATGCTTAAAATAACTTCTTCTTCTTCCTCCTTCTTTTTTTTTTTTTCATAATCTGTAAATAAATAGTATGAATTGGTTTGAAAGTAACTAGCAAAAATGGTGAACTGTCCTAGATAAAATGGATAAAATATTATCACAATTAAAAATTCATACAACTCTAAATGAAGTACAAAAGCGGCTAAAAAACACAAGTCTGAAAAAGATGAATCTATGGATTTACTTAATGTGTCCTCCCAACTACTGCAATATGCCCAGTTAACTTTGATAGGCTTCCCAAACTTGAAAACCATAGAATACAACATAAATGTAAAGGTGTAAACCAGGCAAGATTACTTCAAATTTCAATGCTTAAAACTTACAGATGCTTTCAGTTGAGAGTTATTATTGCAAGTGAACCCGAACTTAAGACTAACGTGAATGTTCCTGTCACTTAGAATTCAAAGTTGGAAACAATAACATGATTGTATCCAAATCTATAAAATTTCCTAAAAGCAAAATCATTAAATACAAAGACCGTTTTCAACATAAGTATACAGTTAAACTATAAACCAGGGGCCCATTCATTTTTTTTTATATGATAATATATGTCATTCCCTAGTGTTCTAATCTTAATGATATTGCATACAATGAAAACACAGGTGACAAAGAACTGTATTCCAATGTTTGCTTATGCAAGATGAAAATAAACAGCTAGAAATGCTGAACAAAGTGAAAATGGTGAAAAAACTTTACCTAGCTGGATCTGCTATCTGCATATGATGCAAACAATAATTTATCCATAAGGTTCATCAGTGAGACGTGCACCTCACCCCTGGAATTATTATAACAGTAACTGAGGTTAATTGAAAAAGAATAGTACCATCACAAATTAAATATTGAACAGTCTATAAGTTAATATGACAGAACTTGTACATGCAAAAACTGCGACATTAATTATTTAAGACACCAGGATCATCAATGAAGATGCTGTAAAACATCTCAAGAGGACATGTGATGTGGTCGATTGAAATGCGAATTCTACCGACCTTTACACTCCATGATACAAGTGAAAGCATTAAAAAATAAAAGTCTGATATAACTATATTAATATGTTCATAGAAAACGGATCCCAAAATGGACACAGATTCAATGGTTAATTCTGACATGAATATAAACTTCTCCCTAGTTTAAGAATTTATTAAACTTCACACAGTCCAAACTCTCGTAAAGAAAATACTACGAAAAAGAAAAAAAATCATAAATATGTTTTCCTTTTAACCACCGAAGGTTGATACTTACGGAAAAAAGATAAGTCTATATTTAAAATTGATGTACATTCCAAGAAGATATAAATTTCAAATAAAAATATAATTCTGAAAAATTAAAATTAAAAAAATTTGTAGAAAGCTAAAAATTACAAAAATTAAAATAAAAATAAAAATAGTTCAAGCTCTTAATAAATTTAACATAAAAATTCTAAAAAAATATTTAAATGAACTCAAATAAAAATATTCTTAGTCCATATCATTAATTTTTATTTTTTTATTTCATATATTTTGAACTCAATTTATTATTTATTTTTATTTTACTATTTTAGCGAGAAGAAAATATTGTAAGATTCACTAATTTTAAAATGTATGTGCTACTTGATAATATATTAACATAAAATTATTCTATTTTTACCGAATAATCAAAACATAATGGAATAAAATGTCATAAAACAATGTTCAAAATGTCAAACCAAACATCCTTATGATTTTCTATTTTGAGAAATAATTTTTCAAAATGACAAATCAAACACGTTTTTAGCAATCTTAAAATGGACCCTCAAATAGAAAACTAAAAATAAACTGAAAACTAAAACACAAACCAAGCAGCATTGAAATTTCGCTTATTTCCAACTAAAAGCATTCTGTCTCATTCCCCAAGATGCAAGCTAAGAGCCCCAAATATAAATAACTTAAGACAGTCAATTGAATTGCTAGAAAAGCCTTAAATACCTAAAATTAGTTAAAGGAACAAAGTTAGCAAGCTTCCCGCATCCGGGTTCATCTTCAAAACAGTGTGTGTCAAGAGCAGCCCTCCAAACTTCTCCATCATGCCATACAACAGCATCTATGACAGGTCCTTTATCGTCATAGCTCTACACGTATATGCATGATTAACTATAAGAAAAAGGAGATATATTGTGAAATGTATGGGAATAAATCTTGATAAAACCATATAGATGCTCAAAAAAATCATAATTCCTCCAATAGGTTATTAAAGTACAATCAAACTCGTAGTTACTAATTTCCTAGGTGAAAGAAATATTTATTTACCATACCCAACCATTTCATTATAAGCTATTAAACTACTTCTAAATTTTGAACCATATAGTTCACTCAAAATGTGCGAACTTCTATAAAATGAGAATGAAACACCATCTTCAGCAGTCTTACCAAGAATAATCACAATTATTATGAAGTAATTGATTCGATAGCTGCAATAAACCATAAAATATATCAGAAAGTGTAAGTAAATAGATAAAATTCCAAATTAATCCACCACAAATAAACAGTTTCCAATAAAAAAAACAAATCTATTAAGCAAGAACTAAAACTTCTGGTGCAAATCAAGCTAGACCAAGCAAAAATCGAATTTTTTTAGCAAGATCAAGCTAGACTAAGCAAAAATCAACTAAAAATATGCTAGAACTATAGTACAAACTACAGCCAAAAAATAAATATAGTCAAAGACAACAGGAATCGGAAAAAATACATTGAGCAAAATCTGTGGCTTTCGGAGCAGATTGAAGTAAATTAAGAGTAACCCAACAAACTTTTCACATCTCACACAAGGAAAACGAAAAAAACTTCAAGCAAAATTACAAAAAGTAACAAACTAATCCACAAAGAAGCATGTATCTAGCACGAACTGAAGTTTGTCAGCTGGATCGAGCTAAACGAACAACATAACAGTAAAAAATAAGGAGAACATACTATAAAATGAGAGAGAGGGAGAGAGAACCGGAGATCTAATCAAACACGCAAATGATAGTAAAAGATGCTAGATGGTTTCTGGAAGCAGGAAAACACGCAAATTGATGAGAGTAGAAGAGGCTGGATGGTCTCTGAAAATAGATATTTTAGTCTCTTATGATACGACATTGTTCCCATTTTATGAACACTAGTCGAACGGTCCATTTTATGAACACTAGTCGAACGTATGAACAGTTAAATGACATTCCCTCTTTTATATTAAAGGCAATGAAATTGGCCTTTCAATAGATAAATTAAATGCTTCAGTTAATCGTCTCATAATTTCAAATGTTCTAAAATAGGAACTTAATAATCTTTGATATTAAGTTATACAGATACCGACACACAATCTATTTTTTGTATATGGATAAATTCAATAAAATCTACGTGTTCTAACATGACAGTATAATAACTAACATGAATGTTAGAAATAATTATCTATAAAAATGTACTTTACTAAAATTACAAGTTAAAAAACATATTATGCAAGAAATTACATAAGAATCTAGTTTTAACTATAAGTGAGCATGTTCGTAAACCGTTTACTTATAATTAAATGAGTAAACAATTGTTCATTTAAATTATTTGATTTAATTACTTATATGAATCGATTATTTAAATTATTTATTGAACAAGCAAAGGTAAATATTTAATTATTCATTTCAAATGTTAGAAATTTATTTCAATTAAACTTTAATTAATATTTTCAATATTAACATTTGTTCATTTATTATTTAAATAATCATGTAATTATTATTTAAATAATCATGTAATTATTATTTAAATGTTCATTATTTATTTTTGTGCATTTCAATTAATTATTTATTCCAATTATTTTTCATTATTTGTTTCAATTGTTCATCTAAATTATTTGATTTAATTACTTATATGAAAAGATTATTTAAATTATTTATTGAACAAGAAAACGTAATTATTTAATTCCAATATTAGAAATTTGTATCAATTAAATTTTAATTGCGTATTTTGATTAATAACATTTATTTATTTATCATTTAAATAATCATTTTATTATTATTTAAATGTTCATTATTTATTTTTGTGAGAAATTATTTATTTATTCCAATGGTTTTTCATTTCAATTGTTCATTTAAATTATTTATTGAACAAGTAAACGTAAATATTTAATTATTTATTTCAAATATTAGAAATTTCTTTCAATTAATCTATAATTAAATTTCAATTGCGTATTTTGATTATTAACAAATATTCATTATTTATATTTTTCTTTTATCATTTAAATATAATTAAATAATTATTTATCATTTAAATAATAATTAAATAATTATTTAAATGATAAAAAAATTAAAATAAAAAACTATTCTACAGACGGCCCAAACAGACGCCGTCTTCTTCAACACAAGACGGCCCCACCCGGAGATCACCATTTCCACCATTTTCGGCGATCTCCGGCAACAAACCTTAAGAAAACTTTATTTTTACTAATTTTACATATTCTACAAAGATTTCTACCACTATTTCCAACAAAATAAATCTTTAACATATATTAATGGGGGGAAAAATTATACAAAACTTACTTTCTTCGCTTATGTTAATAGCCAGTCGGTCTCCTCCCAAGAAAAACTCTTCAGTTTCCTTGTTTTTTCTTCAAACCCTTCTTTCTCCAGAGTCCAGCGTCGGTTTGTGAGAGTGAAATGTCAGGGGCAATTTTGGGTTTTCAATGTTTTTAAGGTTTTTACAAATTTTTGATTTTTTTTAAACAGTGGTCAACAGCCTTTTTGGAAAATTGTATATTTTTTGTGGCTATCTGCCACCATTTCCTCGGCATAAAGAAGACTCTTCTGTATTTTCACTTATCCTCCTTTTTTCCTTCACCCTTTTACGTGCTGCAATCACATCGCTACATTACTGAAAAATTAGATTACAAAGATTTCTACCACTATTTCCAACAAATAAATCTTTAACATATATTAATGGGGGGAAAAATTATACAAAACTTACTTTCTTCGCTTCTGTTAATAGCCAGTCGGTCTCCTCCCAAGAAAAACTCTTCAGTTTCCTTGTTTTTTCTTCAAACCCTTCTTTCTCCAGAGTCCAGCGTCGGTTTGTGAGAGTGAAATGTCAGGGGCAATTTTGGGTTTTCAATGTTTTTAAGGTTTTTACAAATTTTTGATTTTTTTTAAACAGTGGTCAACAGCCTTTTTGGAAAATTGTATATTTTTTGTGGCTATCTGCCACCATTTCCTCGGCATAAAGAAGACTCTTCTGTATTTTCACTTATCCTCCTTTTTTCCTTCACCCTTTTACGTGCTGCAATCACATCGCTACATTACTGAAAAATTAGATCTTGAGACCACTTCATTTTGGACCTAATGTTTTTCTTTTCAAAATATTTTTTGTTCAGGACCAGTACAGACCAAGGCTTGCACTGGAATTTTAGGCCTAGCCCAACTCTTTCATTTTTCAAAAAAAAAAAGTAGTAGGCTATTGGGCTTTCCTCTTGTCCAGTCCAAAGGGGGAAAAAATTTAAATTGGAACAGAAATTGACCAACCCAACCAATTATACATGTGCGCTAAAATTGAAACCACGACATTCCCAAATCCACTTCTCTCATCTTCTCAATCTCCAACTCTCCGCTCGGCGCTCTCGAGTCTTGTGCCTATATACTTTTATGTAGAATAAATCTACTCGTCCCTCTATATCCTTGAAGGTCCTGCGTCCGGCCTATCGTCTGGTAAGTGTGGTCCCTATATATTTTTATGCAAAGTAAATCTGTTCTGCCTCTGTATGAGGACTTAGTTTTTTGAATATTTGAGTAGAGATTTAATTGTGTGGGACCAAGGCTTGCACTGGAATTTTAGGCCTAGCCCAACTCTTTCATTTTTCAAAAAAAAAAAAAGTAGTAGGCTATTGGGCTTTCCTCTTGTCCAGTCCAAAGGGGGAAAAAATTTAAATTGGAACAGAAATTGACCAACCCAACCAATTATACATGTGTGCTAAAATTGAAACCACGACATTCCCAAATCCACTTCTCTCAGCTTCTCAATCTCCAACTCTCCGCTCGGCGCTCTCGAGTCTTGTGCCTATATACTTTTATGCAGAATAAATCTACTCGTCCCTCTATATCCTTGAAGGTCCTGCGTCCGGCCTATCGTTTGGTAAGTGTGGTCCCTATATATTTTTATGCAAAGTAAATCTGTTCTGCCTCTGTATGAGGACTTAGTTTTTTGAATATTTGAGTAGAGATTTAATTGTGTGGGTAATGTGTTCGACTTAATAACTTTGAACAGACTTGTTATTATGTGTGTTTGATTTGAATGTATGGTAATGATATGGAGGTTGATTTAATGTTTTGGGTACATAGAATTGAGTCAGTTGAGAATAGATTTTGCTTGATTTTACTCGATACGCTTATTGATCAAATGCAAAAATCATTAACAATCGGTTCTGTTGAACTTTTTTTTTCCTAAGCTCACTATGATTTATCAATTTATTTAGATATGAAATGAAGAGATTCTTTTAAAGGACATGATTTTAGAAAATGCTGATAGGGACCTATCGAATAAAGTGGATTTTGGTTTTACACAACTCTCCATTGATCCTGGACTAAGGATTA
Source organism: Olea europaea var. sylvestris (assembly GCF_002742605.1). Taxonomy (NCBI): domain Eukaryota; kingdom Viridiplantae; phylum Streptophyta; class Magnoliopsida; order Lamiales; family Oleaceae; genus Olea; species Olea europaea. Next base: position 101,869 of record NW_019232414.1, read on the forward strand.
CCAGTTTTAGATTACAATGCTAATATCCAAGATCAAGTTCGAATACCATATATGCTAAATGGTCCTTGTCCGCCTCAAGATCATGAATGATAGCACAATTGCTACTTCTGTATTTTCTACTATGAGATAGATTGCACAATCGATTGGGTGATTAATGGATGAATGATAGCACAATTTTTTATGTAGAGAAAGAAGTATTTTTGAAGATTGATAATGAAGTCATTGTACAACTATCAAAGTATGAAAACTTATAAGGAGTAATTATAATTAATAAACTATGTTAATTTTAGTATTGTCGTAATATTGTTTATATTTTTATCATTATTAAACTCATGGTCAAAAATTCAAAGTTTGGTGTTCATTAAATTGTGCCCGCACTGAATAATATTCCTGGCTCCATCCTGGGTGGGGAATAGGGGGTTTGGTGTGTGGCCAATGGTGGGTTTGCTTGGAGGGTGATCACTTGACTTTTTATTAAATAAATTTAATATTTGGTCTCGACAAAAATGTAATTTGCTTTTTGATTAGTCATATTCAGACAAATTCGAAGTAAATTCCTATTTTTGGCAGGTTGTTCATCAAAAGCATTATATTCAAGTTGTTCATTGACTGTCTTTAGCATTCTAAATAATCAAGTTATGAACAACCAAGTTTAATTGTAATATAATCTCCAGTCACACATAAAGGTTTAGGCTCCCTGGAACCTTTGATTTATTTTTTCTTCCTTTTCTTCTGCTTTTACCATTCAGTACAAGTGATTATTTACTACAGAGAAATGAAAGTCAGGGAGAATTATATAAGTTTTCCTTTCTTTTTGATATTTTTGTGGGTTGTTGAGAATTATTGTTTTTGTAGTTACTTGGGAAGTCTATAGGGTGGGGGGATTCAATTTACGAAAAGAAAAAGGGGAAATTTCCTAAGTAAGAGATTAAGTATAGCATATTTCAAAATTAAGAAAACAAGTTTCAAACTTCAAAAATCAGATTTTTATTAAATTTTATTTATGATTTAATTAATTAAATATATTTAGGTCACATATTTATACAGTTTGGTCACAAATTAACAATTTAATTAGCCACTTATTATTTTTTGGTCACAAATCAGAATTTTATATCACAAATTATTTTACGATCACAATTCAAAAAATTTTGTAGGTCACAATTTTTTCATCAGTCACAAATAAAAAATTAATTAGTCACGAATTAATTTTTAGTCATAACTTATCAAATTATTGGTCACAACTTATTTTTATGTCACAAATTAAAAATTTGATAGGTCACATATTATTTTTCAGTCACGAATAAAAAAATTTGTAGGTCACAGATTACAAATATTATAGGTCACAAGTTATTAAACAGTCACAAATTATTAATTTTTAGGTCACATATTATTTTTTGGTCATAATTTATCTTTTTCATTGGTCACAGATTAACCAACTGTCACAATCAACTAAATAATCTGTGACCATCACCAACACTTCCGACCACCACTTCAACACTGCCTCCAATAGCACCACCACCGTCACCGCCAAAATCACCACCACGTTGGTTACAAATTATTTAATAAATTGGTCGCAATTACAGCTTCGTCAATTGTGAGTCGCAATTTTCAGGTCACATGTCTGATTATTAGTCACAATCAACCAAACCGCACCATCACAACCACAGCCGCAACCAACTGTTACTCCAAATTGTGAATCACAGTCACAGGCTACTTATCCAATTATTTGTCACAAAAACCAATCCCCCACAACCACCACCGTCACCATAGTCATGTAGATCACCAACATCAGCCCATCGTCGCCGCACACACATCACCGTCGTCGCACACACACCAACACACCCACGCACATACACACAGTCACAGATCGTCAATCACCATCAATGCCAACACCGCAGCCTCACGCAGACCAACAGGTCCAACACCACGGTCACAAATCGCACACACGCCATTGTAGCCTCATGCCACCACCGTCGCACACACATCAACATACCCACGCACATACACACGGTCACAAATCGCCACACACCATCAACACCAACCACCGCCGGTCCGTTATAAACTCCTCCAACAACCACTTCACCACCATCAACACCAACACGCAAACAGGAAGAGAAAAGGGGATGAAAGTGAGAGGTTCACAGCGGCGCTGCATCGCCGACCCAAAACTCCAAACATCGCCACTGTACCCTACCATTCACCTAACTGCACCACCACCCTCATACCCAGAAACTTCGACTTAGCAGGTTGGAGGAAGAACCAACCCCAAAAAAAATGCTTATTGCTACAGCACCCCACCTCCACTACCGCCATTCGCATCATCGCACCACACCACACAGATCGCCACCGCATAGATCTACACACACCACTGCAGACCAAGCACCAAAGATCGACGTACCACCGTACCACAGATCGACGCACAACGAACCATAGATTCTCATGGGGGCATTGCAGTGCCGCTCGGGGAGTCCTCCGGTGGCACCTTCTTGTCTTCCGGCAGCAGTGGGGAGAAATTACTGGTAGAGAAGGAGAGAGAGTCGAGGGAATTGAGAGAGAGAGAGAGATATAGAGATATGGAATTGAGATTTATATAAATAGGGTTTGAAATTGTTTAATTAATTTTTAAATATATAAATTAATTAAAAAAAATTCTGATTTGTGAAATACCAAACATGGCATCTTATTTATGAAATGAGGATTTTTAATCTATTAGAATCTATAATTTCCACAAAGAAAAATTAGGTATCAGCCTAGTTGGCTCGAAGAATCATAATTATAGAAAAACTAGTAAAAGTGATATGGAATTCAAATTTGATTGGATAAAGCATAGAAAACCTTTGGCCTTTACTGCTCAAGCGATCCGACTTGCAACATATTTCATGCTTTGGTCTACCATAAATGAAGTATATCGCAAATTACTTTAATAAGGTATCCGTATTAATCTTTTAGTTATCTAAATATTTGCTTTCAAGAGACACATTTGCTCAATAATCACCGTGTTACCAATTTGTTATAGTTAGCTATTTGAAGAATGCTTAGTGTGAAGAAGAGAGTTATAGAATGAGATATGCGTTTCTCCAACTACTAGCAAAATAGCGTGAATTAGATGTGTTAGCAATTTGTAAAATTAAGGAGCGTGAATTTAAATATTGCAAAGATAGTAATATAAAACGAAGGCTTTACAATGTCAAATGTGGGAAAAAAAATGCAATTGATTGAGCAAGTATTAACATTATAAATATAAAATCAACCCACAATTAATATTATAAAATTTAATGGAAAGGGGTTAAAATTTTACAAACCCTCGATTGTCATTTTATTAATATTATTTGCAATTAACTTAAATAAATTTAAAAATTATAACAATTTAAAATTGAGTTTACTAATTCAATGTTTAAGAAAGGTTGCCCATCCATCACTCATATCAATTCTATCAATCAATGTGAACTCTATCAACGCTACATAAAATTTTATCCGTCCACGTGAATTTTTTTTTTATCAATGTGAACAGATGGAATTCATATGAATGATGGATGGGTGACATTTTTTTAAATATGGATGAGTAATGAATAACTTTTTAAATTTGAATGAGCAAATGATAAGATAAAGTTTATTCATTCAATAGCAATCAAGAAATGTAGGTACGGATTCTCAACATAGTTTCACTAGTTATAGAACATTTCACCTAAATAATTATGTTATCGCATCAAATGTATATGTTAATTCGTACTAACCAATGGAGCATAAAATGTCTCTCTTAACTGGAATTGTGCTCTCAGCTAATTGCCATTTTGATGTACTTTGTTTTTGTTTTAGGCTTAGCTCTACACTCCAATGCATCAACTGATTCAACTTCAATTTATAGGATTAATCATTCTTGTTGCTCTTTGCGTTCAACTTTGGAGAGGGAATTCAAATGCTATTCAAATTGTACTTCCAACAGTTGCTGTTGACGTTAAAGTTTGGTAGAACAATCAAGTTTTCATCCCTAATTACTTCTTCGAGTTGGGTTCACCACAACCAATTGTTCCAAAGACACCCTCGCTTACGAGTCCTTCAGGAAAATTGTAGTACATTTCATCATTTCAAACAAGCTCTCTCTTACATCATTGTTTCCGGTCTCCATCGGAACCCTTTCGTCATGAGCCGCATTCTTTATTTGAGTTTATTTGAATTAGAATTAGATATTAAGAGAAAATCAAAGTTTGGAGTTTAGATTTTTAATCAAATTGAGAGACAATATATTTTCTTGGAATACAGTGATTAGATTTTTTGCTGAATGTTTCGATTCTCAAAATTATGTGATAGCTTCGGATTATTACATGAAAATGGTTAGGCAAGAAGTGGTTCCTGATAACTATACATTTCCATTCTTGATTCAGGCTTGTGGGGCTATTTTTGATTTGGGGTTGGTTAAATAGATTCATAGTCATGTTTTCAAACTCCGACTTGGCAACAAATTGTTTGTACAAAATTCTTTTCTTGGTGCTTATTCAGTTTGTGGGTCGTCGGATGATGCATGGTTATTGTTTGATGAAATGCTTGAGAAGGATGTTGTTTCATGGACAACTTTAATATTAGGGCTTGTTGAACAGTGTAATTATCACGAGGTACTTCAAGTATTTAGGGAAATGATAGCTGGGAATTGCCAAATGCAACCAAATGTGATTACTATGATCTCTGCTATGTCATCTTGTGGTAATCTAGGATCCTTGGATCATACAAAGTGTTTTCATGCGTTGCTAGAAAAGGCCGGCTTGCTTGAATTGGATGTCGTCATTGCTAATTCACTTATAAATGCTTATGCGAAAAGCGAAACTATGAAGTGTTCTGCAAAAGTGTTTGATGAAATGCATGATTCAAAGAGGGATGTGTATTCGTGGACTGCAGTTATCTCAGGATATACAATGTACGGAGGAGTTGATGCTCTAAATCTATTTTCTTGAATGGAGTCAGTGGATGGACTAATTCCTGATGCTATAACTTTCATCGCAACTCTTTCAGCTTGTGCACATTCAGGACAGGTTGAAGAAGGTTTACGCAGTTTTGAGTGTATGAATATAAAATATGAGATTGAGCCAAATCTTAAGCACTATGGTTGTATTGTTAACCTCCTAGGTAGAGCTGGCATGCTCAAGCAAGCTTATAGTATAGTCCAAAAGATGCCATGGAAGCCTAATCTGGCCATATTGGGATCTTTACTTAATGCCCACAGGCTTCACAACAATGTGGAATTGGGAGAAACCATCCTGAAAGAGATAATGTCGATAACTGAGAGAACAGGAGGAGCCCCCGTGCTTGTATCGAATATGTATGCAAACGAGAATAAATGGAGTAAAGTCAGTCACATTTGGTTGGAAATGAGAGGAGTAATGCAAAAAAAGCCCCTAGGTAAAAGCTGAATTCAGGTTAAAGATGCAGTCCATGAGTTTGTAGTTGGAGATAAATCTCATCCCCAAGCTACGGAGCTAGATATGGTTTTACAGGGACTGGAAAGCCTTACCAAAATGTGATTTTGTATCAAGAAAACCTGCTATCAAAATCCTATTATTTGGTGAAGGCTCTGCATTATCGCATTCTTAGCTGAAATAGTTATTTCACACTGTTTTTGTAAGTTTAACCCGTCACTTATCAAGATTTTGTTCACACCTACACCCTGTCAAATGATGATTTAAAATATTTGATAATTGGAATGCATAAAATTTATTGTCATATTTTATCTTCAAGTCATATATCACTATATTAGTATGTATTCCAACTTCGTCAAGATACATTCTTTAATTTGTTCTTGACAATGATGCATTTCAGTATACTTTGTTGTCAGAAGTAACAATGTTAACCATGCATATATTTCCATCGAACTATGATCTACTTTTATTGAAGAAAGTTTGAGTTGCAACATATTTCATGCCTTGGTCTACCATGAATGAAGGATATCATGAATTACTTTAATCATGTATCAATCTTACTTATCTAGATGTTTGCTTTCAAGAAACACATTTGCTTAATGATCATTGTGTTATCAATTTGTTATAGCTAGCTATTTGAAGAATGCTTAGTGTGAGGAAGAGAATTACTAAATGAGATATGTGTTTCACCAACTCAGTCCAGCAGGATGCTTTAGCTTCTAAAAGTAGTTGTCATTTGATTTCTAAGGTCACTGATGTATCAAAATACTGCTTTGCTCTCATTCCCTGATCTAATTTTCCTTCTATGGTGCTATATGCAAGCGGTGGAGGTCATTTGTCAAAAGAAAAGAGTTAATTACTGTAGCTGTAATGAAAATAATATCTTTGGTTAGGATAGTCGTATGAACAAGATTTTAAAATTCGAAATTGCTCGATATAGCAGACTTCACTTCAAGATTTAGCAAAAATAATCCTAAATGCGAAAGAAATGCTAGTTCTGTTAGCACGACTTGGCCACTTGTAAGCTAGCTATCTTAACTAAACAAAAGGAGAGAGAGGGGAACATACCCGATATGTTGAGTAGGTTCACATTCCAGTGGATGAAAGAAAGCACGTTTAGTCTGAGGTTGAGCTTCTGGTTGTCTCCTATAGCCTAAATGATCTTGATTCCACTGTAGACTGACTTGGTTTGATTCAATCAACTACAAAAATCACCCTTCAATGCTTATAATTGAATACAACTCCTTATCAACTTATAAGTTAATTCTCTTCGTAAGTATACATGCTCATTGTTTCAAACTCTTACTTGCCTCATTAAGTGCATGCTCCTATCCATACAAAACATATGTATATGAAACAAATATTTCTATATAGCTCTTAAGAAAATAACTTGTATACCTTCCTTCGAAGATCAGCGAGTGTGTCCAACATTGCTTGGGTCTATACATAAAAATGGAATTATCACGAGTTAATTACATTTAGCGTCGTCAATTTGAGTAACCTTTTTTAGTGCAATAAAATAATTTATGAAGCATGTTAGATCAAGTAGGTACACGTATTGATCTGATCTACTTCAATGACATATCAAGCTACCTCTCTAGTGATTCGAGGTCTTTGTTATTTAAAGGACCAAGACCTTCACCAAAAAGGTTCTTGGTGGTGAATTTTGGCAACTAAATTAAAACATGATTACTTAGTTCATGTACACTTCATTTCTCCATCATAAAAAACCAAAAACAAAATGGAAGACACTAAAAACATATGCAAACACTGTAAAGCTTCACAACGCGCTTTAAGCTTCAAATACTCCTGCTGACTACTCAATTCCTGTAAATATTACATATCAAGTTAGATGATTTAAGCCGTAGTAAAGTATTTATATTATTGCTATGCATTGTATCTTACAATGTAGAAAGCTGAGCAAAGCTTTCAAAGAATCCTACATATTTATCGCTTTAACCACATGTAACAAGAGTTACTCGATCAAACCTTCTTCCTTCATTCTCAGTTTTAGTATATCTTGTGTTAAGTCTTCAAAAGTGGACAGTTATATAGTGTGAAATTAAAAATGATAACAAAGAATCAAGAGAACATTCAAAAACCAATGTTATATCAAGGAGGAAATGTTCAATGGTTGTGCAAAAATCCATAATGAAGCTTGACTGACTCAAGCTCCAAGTGATATTTTGCAATGAGACTATATAAAAAGATCAAAGGATCTTGTAACCATAAGAATGATGATGACATGTTACATTGCAAAATGAACTCAAAGCTAGTTTGGGGTATTTTATTCAGATTCTATGTTGAAATAGAAAGTGAATAAGAAAGAATATATTGGTGGTAAGAGAAAAAGAAAGAATTATCGAAATAATAGTTGAACTTTGGGTGCATTTGATTGCCAATTTTTTTCATGAAAAGTGTGTTTTTTCATCCAAATTCCTACTTTTGTGCTGTTTGATTGACATTTTTCTATGGAAAATATTTTCCTATATTTGGTCGTGTGATCATATTTTCTTCAAAATCATGGAAAAATATTTTCCTTAGAGGGAGTATGATTTTATTTTCTAGGAATTCACTCTCTCTTTCTCTCTCTCATCTATGCAAATTCACTCTTATCTCATTTATCCACCAATAAAAAATGGACAAGTATAATATTTTCTAGGTTGAAAATTAAATTAATCAAACACATTTAATTGACAATTTTTATACAAATAAGTTCTAGGCAATTGATTTGTTTAAATTTTATTTTCTGTATATGCAAATTTCATATTTGCAATCAAATACACCCTTAGAGATTACCACATGTCTTAGTCGTTCTTAAATGCATCGATCAAATTGCAAATATTGAAGGAAGTTCAACCTTTTTATTGGGTTTTAAAAGGAGAAGAGAAAGTTGTTCGATTTCTTGACTACTATCAACCTTATCTATGAAACTTAGATACATTTGTCAATTAGACAAATTTACCTTAGAAACTTCATATCACATTGCATTTCAAGTTGGAAAATTATTGGAAAATTACCAAAAAAATAAAATTAAATAAATAAAAATAAAGGAAAAAATTATGTATTGATGCAAAACAGAATGAAAACTGTTGATCTCGTGAATTGGACCTTCCACGTGACCAACCAAGAGCCACTCCACGTGTTCCTCTTTGCGCATAAAAGCAAACAGTCAGATGCACACGGTTGATACCAGCGGGATGGTGGTGATCGCATACACTTCAACGGTCAAGTCAGTGGACCAGTGGTGCCAAAATAGTGCAAGAGAGTGGGGAGAAGAATGTATAGTACTTGATGGTGGAGTGCTTGGATTAGAAAATATTATTCTTGTCTATTGCCAAACCTTTGGTATTTATAGGTGAATGTCACCGTGGGATGTGTGACACGTGTATGCATCTGATGGTGTGAAGTGCCTGCTCGTAGGCATCAATTAGCCGCATCCTAGGGGTGGGTAATTAATTCTTCTGATATGTGAGTTGACATAAGGCTAAAATGTCATATCAATCAATCTATGAAGATAAGGAGATCCTGAGACTGAGATACATCTCCAAGACTGGCGATGAAGGGGCCTCTGCGTTCCTCTGTCATATGATGCCTCATCTTCTCACACTTCGGTATCAAGGACGCCTTGGATAATATTATTTTGGTAGTGTCTGTGCCTCACAACATGTTGAGTTGAGGTTCGACTGAGGCGTATATCACTTAGGTGATGCCTCGTTTAGACACGTGGTACCTCGCTGGAGAGTGGGCCTAGTAGCGTCGAGGCGGTTAGCGAGGGGCGTAACAGTGGTCCCCCAAGTTCAGGGATGAATAATTATATCATTCGTGGACATTTTGACCGGTTGTGTATGGTTGCCGCTATGACTAGCTTCAAATAGATGGCCTGCCAGTGTCCTTTATAGTAAAGTTCCCATTGACCTAGCTTATTATGAGTTGTAAATCGCTGTTGACTAGTAGCTTTTTTACTTGCATTTCCTTGGCTAATCTTAGGCCTGCTAAAAGTGCCTCATATTCAGCGATGTTGTTTGTGGCCTTTAAGCCGAATCTAATTGCACAGTTTAGTCTATGTCCTTCGGGGCTTTGTAGAACAACCCCTGCACCGGAGCCGGCCTCACCTGATGAGCCATCAATAAAGAGGCTCCATATAGGCGGCTCACCTGGCTCCATAGATGTCTCTACTTCCGGGGCTCTGGCAAATTCTGCAACAAAATTCGTGAGAGCTAGTCCCTTGATGGCACTACGGGGCTTGAAGAGTAGGTCGAATTCGTTGAGCTTGATTGCCCATTTTAGTAGGCGACTCAAAGCATCTGGCTTTTGAAGCATTTGTTTGCGTGGGAAGTTGGTCAGAACTTTGATAGAGTGGGCCTAAAAGTATGACATCAGTCTCGTTGATGCAGTGATGAGGGAAAAAGCAAGCTTTTCTATATATGGATAGCGAGCTTCGGTCGGAAGTAATGCCTTGCTAATGTAGTATACTGGCAGTTGGCACGCCTCTTTTTTCCTGACGATGATCATGCTGACTGCCTCCTCTAAGACTGTTAGATACAGCAGAAGAGGTTCACCTGGCTTTGGCTTTGATAACATGGGCGTCTCACCTAATTGCTTCTTCAGCGCCTAGAAGGCTACCTTCACATTTCTCTATCCACTGGAATTTCTTTCTTTGCTTCAGAATCTTGAAGTAAAGTAAACTTTTGTCTGTGGCCTTGGAGATGAAACGGTTGAGTGCGGCCATCCACCCATTTAAGCTTCACACTTTCTTTGGTTTCTAAGGTAATCTCATCTCTAACAACACTCTTATTTTCTCAAGGTTTGCTTTGATTCCCCTATGATTGACAATGTAACCCAAAAACTGCCCAAATGTTACCCCGAAGGTGCATTTCAATGGGTTCAGTTTCATCTTGTACTTTCTCAAAATTTGAAAAGAATTGTTGAGGTGACTTACATGATCCGCTGCTTTGAGGCTCTTCACAAGCATATCATCTACATAGACTTCCATGGTTTTGCCGACGAGATTAGCGAACATTAGGTTGACCAGCCTCTGATAGGTGGCACTAGCATTCTTTAACCCAAATGCCATTACCTTGTAGCAATATAGCCATCTATATGTGATAAACCAGATGGCCTCTTCATCAGCTCGGAATATGGGGATCTAGACCCTGAGCATATTTCCATGAAGCTTCAAAAGTTCATGTCCGGTTGTGGAGTCCACGAGTTGGTCTATCCTTGGGAGGGAGAAGCTATCCTTTGGGCATGCTCGGTTCAGGTCGATGAAGTCAACACATACTCTTCACTTCCCATTTAGCTTCTTTACTAAGACGAGGTTGGATACCCACTTCGGGTAGATGGCCTTTTTTATGAAGCCATTGCGGCTCAATTTGTCGACTCCCTCTTTGAGCGCTTCATACCTCTCTGTGTTAAGGGGTCGCCTTTTCTGCTTGTGCGGTGTGTAGGTGAGGCTGATGTTTAAACGATGACAACTGACCTTTGGGTCTATTCTCACCATATCTTCATGGCTCCATGCGAAGACATCCAAGTTTTTTTTGCAGGAAATTCATCAGCTCTTGTTTGATCTCAAAGGTTGGGCATTACCTATGCGCAAGACCTGAGTGGGGTTTTGAGGGTTGGCAGGAAATGATCTAGCTCTTCCATCGGGGTCACGTTTGGTTTGGACTCAATGATTCGGGGATCCAGTTCATCTAGAGGGTGCCCTTCTTCAGGGGCCTCGATCATTTCGACGTCTTTCTCCTGTTCGAGGGCATGCCCTTATTCAGGGGTGTCGCAGCATTTCCTTGTCCACATATGCCTTAGTGTTGAGGTCGATGATAATGATATTTACAATATGATTTTCGCAAAGAGTTGAGATAACATGCTTTCGAGCCCACTTGGTCACCTCGGACTGTAGCTATCCCATGTTTAGTTGAGAACTTCATACATAAGTGGTGAATTGAGGTGACAGTTCATAGCTCTTTCGGGGCAGGTCGACCTAGTACCCCGTGGTAAGTCGACCTATGGTCTACTACCAAAAATTCCATAAAGTGGTGTGCTACAAAGGGGGTTGATCCCATCTCGACTGCCAAGGTGATTCGTCCTCGTGGGACGATGGTGTCGCCAATGAATTCATATAGTGGGTTGGTCATGGGAATCATGCCATGTTCAATCTGCATCTTATCAAAGGTGGAGCTGAATAGTATATTTACCGAGCTTCCATTATCAATAAGCATGTGTTTCAGTCCATTTCGAGGTACTATAGCTTTTATCACCAATGCATCACAATGGGAATAGTGGACACCTTGTGCATCATCTTGGGAGAATGCCATTCTATTCACTTCCTCAGATTGGTTGATTTAATTAGTCATCAAAGGATCTTTAGCCTCTCTCGCATAGTTCTTTCGTACATTCTAAGTGTTGCCTTCGACGTGAGGGCCTTCAATAATTGTGTCTATATCTAGAAATAGCTCGCCTTCAAAATGCGGGACCTGATTTCTCAACCTTGACTCTCGAGTTCTATTATATCTCCCTTCTCCGAGGTGCTTGGTCCTTTTATCGCCTCGTATCCCCGTTGGGAGAGGTAGATCGCCTCGAGGGGCATGGGTTACTTCTCTGTGAGTATCACAGGGCGTCTACATTTACTGGTGTTGTGACCGTAGAAACGATGATAGGTACAATATTTTGCTCTTTCCAAAGACAAATTTGCTTATTTTTTCTTGCGTCAATTTTTGTAGGACGTTCCTTCGAATGGTCCTACTTCAGCGTTTGCATTTTTGTATGCCAACACTGGTACTACATTTAGTGTAGCGAAAGCCAAAGTCTACACAGATGTGAGAGCTACTATGTATCCCGCTTGGATCCATTGTTGGGTGACGAGGTGTTCTATGGGTCTTTGACCTAACTGCCTTTGAGGCGATGGAAGTCCCTGAGCAGCACGGTTTCGGTGGTCAATCATCTCTTCATTGACGATCTCCACTTTCATCATCTCTAGCAGCTCGTCGTAGGTGGTTGAATTTTTGCTTTGCATTTCTCGCCAAAACAGAGTATTCATGTTGAGGCCTTTCTTCAAAGCTGAAAGAGCCTCTCTATCTATAACTTGCTCACTGTAAATAATTTCATCAATGAATCTAGCGAGATGGTTTTTGAGCGTCTCTATCGGAGCTTGCCTCATATCTTCCAAGCGCTGCAACGAAGCCTCTCCTTCCTTCGTGAGAGACATTAATTCAAAAAGGCCTTCTTCAAGTCGGGCCAACTCCTGATGCTCAAGGATAGTAGCCGGCTATACCATACTTCGACTGCTCTGACAAGGGTTAGATGAAAGGCTCTGCATTTTAATGCTGGTGAGGCTCTACTTAGACTCATTTGTATCGTGTATTTGGTGAGGTGCTTTTGTGTGTCTCCTTTTCCCTCATACTGGAAATTTTAGGGGGCATGAAGTTAATGGGATTGCTAGCTTCGGATTTCCCTAGAGAATGGGAGGTTGTTGTCGTCGTCTATCTCGTAAGATCGACATGGCCTTTCTGATTCATCTTCATTTGGCACATCTTGGGGTGGTGGAGGTGTTCCTCCTCGACTCTTCCAATCTACTAGCGAAGGTCCCTAACCTTTCATAAATATATAACTGAGGTCTATCTAGATGAAACCGTCCAAAATACCCTTAGTTGACCGGGAAAATTTCTTGAACTATCTGCTATCGTGACGGTTTTATTGGATGTTGATACTTTTTTGGATGATAGATTTGGAAGGTATTTTAGACGGTTTTATCGGATATTGATTCCTTAATTTTCACGGTCAACTAACAGTGTTTTGGAAAATTTCCATCCAAATGGGCCTTAGGTGCATATTTATGAAAGGTCAAGAACCCCCGTTGGCACAAAATGAAGGTTAGGGTAAAGTCTACAAAAAATGAAAAAGTTAGGAGCCACTGCTACAATTTTTAAAAAAAATAACTGAAACTTCAAAGGAAAAAAGCATAAACTTTACAGGCTTCAGAAACTAGACATGAATCTAGAAATAATCTTCTTTTCATGGTATCTCTTATAGAGATCTATCAAAACCTACTCCATTACACTCCAAACATTCACTAAAATGGCAAAAACTCTTTTTTTGCTCATTTCCCTTTCTAAAACATCTAAAAGATTCAATTTTTATTCCTTCCCAGATCTCAAAACATAATCTTGTAAAACAATATACATACAAGTAGACATCAAAGGTTTCATATATACATTACCTCAAGCTGCTGCAGAATTCATAGAGTTTTCCAATATTAGAAAAGATGATGAGGGCAACTTCAGCATCACAAAGCACAGAGAGTTCATAAGCTTTCATCAAAAGCCCATTTCGACGCTTAGCAAACATTACTTGCCTATTGATTTTGTTGACCTCGCAAATTGGACCTTCTACGTGGCCAACCAAGAGTCACTCCATGTGTTCTTCCCTGTACACAATAGTAAATAGTCAGATGCACACGGTCAAAACCAGTGGGGTGGTGGTGGCCACATACACTCCGACGGTCAAGTCAATAGACGATGATCGGAACGACGTCGAAATTGTGCAGGAGAGTGGGGAGGAGAATATATTTTACTTAGAGTATGGAGTGCCTAATATGAGAAAGATTCATTACATTTGCCTTTTGCCAAACCTTTGGTATTTATAGGTGAGGGGTACCATTGGATGTGGGACACGTGTATGCATCTGACGATGTGAGACGTTTGCTCGTAGGCATCAATCAGCCGCATCCTTGAGGGGGTGGGTAATTAATTCTTCTGAGTTGTGAGTTGACATAAGGCTGAGATGTCACTTCAATCAATCCATACAGATAAAAGAGGATCCTGACATAAAGATACATCTTTGAAACTGGCGGTGGAAAGGCCTTTGTTGCATAGTGCCTCTACACTTCCCACACTTCGGTAAGGAGGATGCCTCGGCAATTACTTTGGTGATGCATATGCTTCGCAGCATGTTATAGGTTCAGGCGAAGCTCAAATCACTTCGGAGCCACTTTGGCTGGACACGTAACACCTCGCTGAGGAGGCGTGATACGCTGAGGTGGTTTAGTGAGGGGCATAACAGTTGTTCTCCCAAGTTTAGGGATGAATATTTATATCATTCATGGACTTTTTTAAGATCAACTGAGTGTATGGTTGCTGCTGAGGTTGTAGGTTCAACTGTTTCTACCGAAACGCTGACTTACAGGACGACGCATGGGGGATGCTGAAACTTGTGGAGCTGAAGGACTAGGCTCATCTTTGATTGAGGCGCTGCACATGGGAAGCCGCGCGGTAGATGGCTGAAGCTTTGTAAAAGTTTTGCAACGCTACGACTGAGGCGATGACCTACAAAGGACTTCGTATCGGGAGGGTTGAAGCTTTGTAAAGCTGGTAGAGAAGCTCATTTGCGACCGATGCGCTGACCCACAAGGGCCGATGCTTGAGTGTTGAAGCTTTGTAAAGCTGATGGAGAAGCTCGTCTGCGATCGATGTGCTGACCCATAGGGGACGACGCTTGGGAGATGGCTTGAAACATTGTAAAGCTTTTGCAATGCTACGACTGAGGCGATGACCCACAGGAGACTCCGTGTTGGGAGTGTTGAAGCTTTGTAAAGCTGATGGAGAAGCTCGTCTGCGATCGATGTGCTGACCCATAGGGGACGACGCTTGGGAGATGGCTTGAAACATTGTAAAGCTTTTGCAATGCTACGACTGAGGCGATGACCCACAGGAGACTCCGTGTTGGGAGTGTTGAAGCTTTGTAAAGCTGAGAAGTTTCAATCCGAAGCGTGCAGTTTATAATCTTGAATGATGTGATGGCTGTAGTGTATTTCCAAAGAGGACAGTTGAATGGATGCCTATTCCCAGAAAAGGCTGCTGCGGCTAATTATGGCTAATGATTGTTGAAGCTCAAGGCGATGGGGTTGGTGCTTACGTGAGAGCCACAGCTAGATCTTGGGCATTGATCAAATTTGGCGTTTTGTTTCAACAGTCTAGATTTGTGATGCAATAACGGCCCAGATCGATAACATTTATAGATCATCTGAGGCTCTCTATAAAAGGGTGTCTTGTTGCCATTTGAAGGTTTCACTTTTGCAACTCAAAAAACTCCTTCGCTCTCAAATTTCTTTGTGAGTTTCGACGACTGTATTGAGAGTTTCGACATTCTCCGGTGACTTCTCTGGTTCCTTTAGTTCTTCGATGATTTTCAGACGTCGATTTCGAGCTTTTCGATGGTAGAACATCATTTTCAGTTGACTTTTGTAAGATTTTCCAAGTTTTTCGCCTTAATGGGTCTTCTGTGGGGGAACTTGGAGATCGTTAGGTAGATGAGCCAACGTTGGCTACTTCGACAGAGGTGTCCGAGGAGATATTAGGAGGAAGAAACATCTGGAAATGACCAGATAGTCCCGCAGACACTCCTGTGCATTTGAGGGCATCTGACTACCCTTCAAAGCTGAAATCTGCTGACCTGGCAAGACTTAGAGTTGAATATAGGATCCCAGATAGTGTGGGTTTAATACTGTCGGAGCCAGATGAGTGAGCCTGCTACCTAAGGCCAGGGTACGTGGTGATAAGTGAGGCTATTCTTAGGACGGGTCTTAGATTGGCTATTTACCCTTTCTTCCAGCTTGTCCTTAGGTCTTATAGGTTAGCCCTCACCCAATTAAACTCGACCTCGGAGTCAGATAGTGGGGTCTTGGATGTTATGGAAAAAAGCCTCATGTGGGATAGAGATGCCTTTCGCGATTTTTCATACCCTTCATATCCCAAAGGTGACCGCGGGGGGTGATAAGGTGAAGGGGTGGTTTTATCTGACGTCTTAGGGAGCCCATACTCCATTTGTCCTTGACCTACCAAGCTCTATCAAAGATTGGAAGAGTTCGTGGTACTGGGCCTCTGAAAGTGGGATACGATGGAGGGGGGCTCCTTGGCGCCTCTGACAGTACCAACTAAGTATTCAACTCTTAGTGAGTACTGGAATTTTAGATTTGCATGTATATTCATTTGCTTCAGTTCGGATTGTAACCCTTTTTTCTTGTAGGTACACTGCCTCAGTGCGAATTGTCCAAAGAGGACTTTGACACCATCTGTATTATACACTAGCTCCTTCCTAAGAAGAGATCTTATAACGAGCTGATAAAAAAGAATATTCACTTCGTAATTCACAAACTGATGGCCTCCCAAGGTAAGCATCTTAAGGCGACTTCATTATAGTTGATTTTCGGGCTCCTCATACTTGGGTACTAATCTTTTTGGTTGTCACAGATGACTTCAACAAGAAGAGGCTCTTGAGGCCTAACTTTGCTACCATCCAAAGGATGATGGCTAAGGCGAGGGTGTTGAAGACCTCCT
>NW_019232414.1:119451-129003 GCF_002742605.1 Olea europaea var. sylvestris
ATGAAGATGAAAAATTAGTTTCTTAGTTGTCTAATACAAAAGACACACACTCTTTTGTCTGGCAGATTTAATAGTGGGCCAAGTAATATACTCTTCAATAGAATTTTAAATTCTACAAAGTATAATTACCATTATTGCATTCATTGAAGTTCTATGATTGAGTGAACCATGTCAACTTTGGTCACATTTTGATATGCATTAGTTTGTGTGTATGATAAGTGTGTTTTCACAGGCTTATTCGGTCCACAAAATATTATTAATTGTTGATAAAATTGGTTGAATATGACTTAATTCTATGCTATTTTATTTTGTAGGGCCATATTGATGAATATGATGGAATTCAAGAGGAAAGATGTGAAAAATGGCAAAAATGAAAGTTCAAATACCAAAATGCAAATAGCTAAAAGATGATCGGAAAGCATAAACAAGGATGTGAAAGAGTTAAAAACAAATTTAATGACGACTTAAAGTATTGGGAGAAGAAAAAAAAGAAAGGATCTAAAGAATCAAGAATTGAATTCAGAGATCAAAATGCAATATTCGAAAAAAAATTATAACTGGACAACAGCCTAGTTGTTTAGAGTGGGTGACTGCCCCACATCAAGAAACAATTACCTAGACGAAAACTTTAGCCTGGGCAACTGCTTCGGTCAATCGCGGCGAGAAAATTCTAGTTTCCTATTCTGACTAAAATTCTTATGGAAACAAATCTTGTGTGGTATTTTAAAAACCTAGGTCGTCCTTAAAGAGGGAGAAGACATTGGAAGAGAAAAGAACACATCGTGGAGGTTATTTTGCCTTACAACAACAAAGAGAAACTCGAAGATTGATGGGATTACACATTAATTCTTACACCGGTGATGTCGTTTCTTAAAGTTTTTAATTTTATTAGTTTCTCCATGCTAGGCTAGATTTTTATGTACTAGAAGATCGATGAACCTTGTCATATGAATTTTTGGTTATTTGTTTTACAATATTGACATCAAAAAAACACGTTATGGAATTCTTTGAATGGTTTATATACAATTAATTTCTTCCATGATTATGTGCACGTAATTGTGTGAGTGTGGTGACTTATTTCATACATTTGAGAGAATGGAAATAAGTTCCATAGGATAAAAAGTATTGTAGGATTTGATAGTGGATAGAGATATACCTCTATGCCATGCGTAAATCTTAAACTGCTCACAAAACTACATGCATTCTTATATATTTGCACCCATCATAGAGATATAGATTAGTGGTATATGAGAGTAGGTTCAATATTACTCGAAAGAGATTGTTAGATAAATTTAGGAGTATTAATTCTTCAAAAGTTCAACGTGTTGTCAATTTATGAAACTAGGGTTAAAAGTGAACATTGCTTAGGGATTCATGATCCGAGTGCACTTTATATTAATTAATTACATCAATCTTGCATTTAAAACGTAACTTTGCATTTTAGTTCATTAAATTCACATACAATCGCATATTTAATATAGGTTAGGATTAATCAAGTCACATTTATCTTGTTGGATAATTTGGTTTTCGGTTAAGGCTGAAATAGATAAAATTAAACTATTCAATCTCTGTGGGACGATATTCAGACTCAATTTTCCACTTTATTGCTTGTTACAAACCATACACTTGTGGTTTTAATTCGAAATTAATATTTCATCAACAGTGTACAAAATAATGCTTCATAGGACAATTCCAGAATATTCACATGGGGTAGATCCCATGTAAGTAAAATATTATCAAAAAGTACCTTCCCACGCTCCCATTGTGTGTGACATGTAAGACCTCTGTGAAGGTATCCATGTATGCCAAGTGAGGCTCTTTTGATATCAATTCTTGAATAGTACCATTCATCTCGAGTTTACATTATTATTGGTATATGTGATAGTAAACCTTCACCACGTTGCAATTAAGTTTAAATGTATATTTGTACATTGAATACTATGATACTAACATCACTATCATATACACCGATGATCATCTTAATTTTTTGTGAATGCATCGTCTTCCTCTCCCACAAAATGACTTACACATTTTCAAATTCGCTCGATACTTCCACAAAACTAGAGCATGTGTTCTTTATATAAAATAAAGCTATATTATTTTCTTGATTCCAATATTCTTCTCTAGCAGAAAATGACTTGCCCATTACAAACTTGTCTTGTAGCTCGAGAATGTGTTCTTTATCTAAGAACAAGATCTTTTAGACACTATTTAATTAATTTAAAAACATGAAAATATAGCACATGTTTGGTATATGTAAAAATTAGATTTTTAATAGATTTTGATAAAAGTTGATGTAATATATGGTTGTGGTTTTCCCTTGTTTGGGCTCCATTAATATCAAATTTTAGGGAAAAATGTATTTTAGAATAGTGATTTTATTTTTTTTAAATGTGTGGTTAAAAAAGAAGGAAAATTTTTGGATTTACATGTAATATTATTTTATTGGAGAATATGTAGCTGAAAAAATGTAAAGAAAAATACATTTTGAATAAAATGGAGCCCAAACATGGACACAATATATAATTAAATTAATTGTTGACTTTGGTTTAGATTTTTATGAAATGTTAATCCACATCAAATGGGGGCATACTAAAAATATAATTATTTAAGATGGGTTCGGGAAATTCGGGACGAGGATATTTTGGGGATGACTAGTGGCCATTAGTTTTTTTTTTCTTTTTCTTTTTTCATCCCTATCAATTAAACCCCTCTAAACATTGGGTGGATGGCACGAGTTTTCATTACTTTTTGAGATTGCATTTTTTGTGAATATCTCTCATTCTTGATTTCAATCTCCCTCTTTTGTAAAAAATAGTTTCATATAGACTCTCGTACT
This sequence comes from Olea europaea var. sylvestris, assembly GCF_002742605.1. NCBI lineage: Eukaryota > Viridiplantae > Streptophyta > Magnoliopsida > Lamiales > Oleaceae > Olea > Olea europaea. The sequence goes on from NW_019232414.1 coordinate 122,291, forward strand.
TGTATAGAACTCAAGTTTGTGTTCTTTATGTTAAGATCGAGACATCATTAACAATAAATTACATATGCTGAAATGTTGAAAAGCTTTGGATTCAAAAACTTACAGTAGATTCGGGCAACACAAGTAGAGACTATTCTTATGGACTCTTGGAATTGTTTGGCAAAATGATTAACAAAAAGAAGTCAAAAAGATTAACAAAAATATGTCCCTTATACTATAATTGAAAATTACTACCACACAGGACGTTGAGGAATCTTTATAACTCTTGGCGAGTAATCTTTTTGGATCTTGATGAGGACATTTAGTTTGGACTATTTAGTTAGTATTTTATTTGGGCTTGTATTATGTTTTGGGCTTGCCCAAAAACCTTTTATTTTGTTTTTGGGCTTGTATCATGTATAGGGCTGGCCGAAGCCCTTTTTTTTGCTTTGTATTGTGTAAAGGTAGACAGCCTGTTTCATGGACAGGCAGAGATGACAGAAATGAAATGAAGTTTGAGTGTTGCAGGCCTCTCTCCCTTTTCCACCGCCCCTTCTCTTCCCTTCTCTCCTTCTTCTCTAGATTTTATGTATTCTGCTTCTTCTACTGCTTTTCTTTCAACGTTCACAAATTCTGAATTATTAACTTTTACTACATCAACTTGGTATCAGAGATAAACTTGGGAAAATAGTTTAGCTGTTCATTCGTCTGCCTGCAATCCATAGCTCATACGCCATATCCAGTTTCATCCTATTCAAAATGACAAACCCAGATCAATTGCTGCAAAACCCAGTCAATACCACCATATAATCTCCCATAACCAATAAATCCCAATACCAACCATGGTAAATTGCGAACACCATCCTCCATAATACACACAGTCATCTATCTACTATACACGCAACTCAGTTCTCACTCCATATACACGACCTACCTTAACATTACAACCACCAAGCTGTAACCGTTGCTGTAGATCCATCCCTGTGCACCACACGCAAAAGCTTAGACACTTTCAAGACCACCAGTCATCTACAAATCAACACCAAATCAGCAAAGCCTGCTCACTCGTGACAACAACCAGAAATTGAACAAATCGACCCGAAATTATAGCAACCAGAAATTGATCCATCACCTTTCTGAACTCGGACCACTCGCGACCACCCAGAGCATACCCACGACTGCCAGCAGCAATTGTAACAGCTAGTACCATCTCCCAAATCACGAATACCACCCATTAGATTCTGCAACCAACTCCATAAAATCAAAAGAAATCCACACAACCCACCCACCGTGTTCAGTCACCACCTTTCCAACTCCCTGAGCGTCGGCGACCCAAAATCGACCCATCGTTCTCCCAGATTTCAAATAGCTACGACGCCAACCAGTACAAACACCAACCATCGCTGCTGTCTATACCTCTGCCGGCAATTCTACAGATAACACAGCAAATATTGGGGGTCGTTTCACATGTGAAAGGGGACGGGAGTAGTTTCCAAGCCTAGTTACTTATTGTAATTTTGAAGTTTTATTTGGGCTTTAGTATATAGCCTGTCTTTAGTTTTGTTTTGGGCCACTATTTATATCTTTGTTTTGGCCCGTTTAGTTTGAAGCTTTAAAAAATAAAAAATAATAAAAAAAAAGAAAGAGAGAGAGAGAGAAGAAAAGAAAAGAAAAGAAAAGAAAAGAGAGAGTGAAAAAAAAAGAACAAAAAAGCGAAAAAAAATTATTTCCTAACATTGTTTCGCAGGTACCTCTTCTTGTCTTGTTGATCAATCCTGTTACTTCAGCAAACAAAAAGGGGGGTTACTATTTTTTTATCTATATTTGGTCTATATTATTGTTAATTTAAAATCACATCAATTAATTTTCTGTTCTGCTATTATATTACTTTACCTGAAATTACATGATTGAACCCTTGTTAAACCCACTTTTATCCCACTTATTTTACGTGATTAGATTTTGACTGGTCATTTGGCCCTCGCTTTGTGATTTTACATCTATTAGCAATATTAGCTTGCCATATTTGGACTTACTTAATTCTAAACCTTTAGTTTAAATGCTCAAGTTGCTATTTTTGGTTACTTGCACTTGTTGTTCATTGATCTCTCTATCGTAAGTCATATAGCTGGTATTACATTGCATGCAGTTGCGTAGTGGTCGTCTAGTCACACCTAGTTCTAGTACATTTACCATGGACCCCTCATAGTTTGATGCACTCACTAGACAACTAGCTCAACTTGTCACTAGTCAGCAACATTTACAGACTTAGATAGCGGCTGTCCAAACCGAGATGGCTACTACTCATGAAGAGAGTAGAGACCTAGCTACTAGGTTGGACAATTTTGAACAAACCCCTTGTTCGACTGATGCTGATAACTCTAAAGCGTCCCATAATGTACCCTATTATCATCGACAAGGTGGTCGACAACATCCTCGACGTGATCAAAGGAATAGAGATCAGGGCCATGATCGAGAACGAGGTCATGGCCATCACGATAATCATTCTCCTCGATGCCATGACGAGCATTACTTTAGAAATATCAAGTTAGACGCTCCTACTTTCGATGGTAGTTTAGATCCTAGAGTTTTTACTCAGTGGATTAGAGACATGGATCGTTCCTTGGCATGGTATGGAGTTCCAGAGGATCGACATGTCCAATTTGCCAGTCTGAAATTAACTGGCACCGCCCAACTCTTCTGGGAAAGTGTTGAGGATCTCTTTGAGAGGCGTCGTGCATCTCCAGTTGGAAATTGGGAGAAAATGAAGCGTCGCCTTCAAGAGAAGTATTTGTCCCAATCTTACAGGGGCAACTTGTTGGACCAACGGAATACCCTTACATAGGGAAATCAATCGGTGACTGAGTATGTTACTCAATTTGATGAATTTCGAATGCGATGTTATGTCGTTGAGAATGAGGCAATGACTTTGAGTAGGTTTAGATAGGGCCTAAAAGATTATCTTAGGTGTGAGCTTATACTTTGAGGTGTCACTACCCTTGATCATGCTTATTCTTTAGTCCAAGATTATGAGTTGGTCACTAAGACTCCATATGGAAGGCGTGTTGACAATCGTCCTTCCGTCTCATCCATGCCACCTCCACCTATTAAGTCCCTCCTAGGGCCTCCTCCATCTAATGTCTCCCCTGTGTTGGAAAATAAGGGTAAAGCTCCCAAAATTCCAAAAACTTCTTCTCGCCTGCAGTGCTTCAATTGTAAAGGCTTTGGTCATATCGCATCTAGATGTCCCAGTCAAGCTTTAGTCATTGAGGAACGAAAAGATGTAGAAAGCGAGTCATTAGAAGATCAAGTCTATGAACCTAAGTTTGAAGAGTTTGACGATTTGGGTGATATTGATGATACCTTGTTAGGTTGCATCCGAACCTTCCTTATAGATCTAGATTCTGTGACCTCTATCCCTGACACCTCGTGACTAAATGTTGTATGTTGTACCCTCACTCACCCTAAAGATGCTGATGACTAGCGTCATCACGCCTTTTTTCACACTTATATCAAGATCAATAACAAGGGTTGTAAAATTATTGTGGATAGTGGTAGCTGCATTAATACGATTTCTGTGGATACGGTGCCCCGTCTTGGATTACAGCCCGTCCCACACCCTCAGCTTTATAGCGTCTCTTAGGTTGACACTTCTTCTATTGCCGTAAACGAGTGTTGTTTGGTTCCTATCCAGTTTCTTGAATACAAAGATCATATATGGTGCGACGTCATTCCCATGGACGTCGAACATGTCATTCTTGGTCGACCCTGGTTGTTCGATTTAGATGTCACTATCTATGGTCGATCAAATTCATGTTCCTTTGTGTTCAATGGAAAGAAGATTCACTTTAATCCTTTACCGCCAAAACTTGTTGACTCACAACAGACCAAGAAAATTGTGGAACGAAAAGGGTTACATATGATTAGCCCTATAGAATTTGAGCGTACACTCAAAGAGGATTCTGTTGTGTTTGTTGTGGTCGTCATGGAAGTTCCATCAGAATCTCCAATATTGACCCCTGATGAGGTCCAATCAGTTCTTCAAGAATTTCGAGATGTCTTTCCCGAAGACCTCCCTGATCTATTGCCCCCTTTACGGGACATTCAACATGCTAGAGATCTTATCCCTGGATCGTCTCTTTCAAATTTACCTCATTATAGAATGAATCTTACTAAGCATATTGAGCTTCAGAGGCAAGTAGAGAAGCTCCTTCACAAAGGATTTATTCGTGAGAGTCGAAGTCCTTGTGCGGTTTCCGCCCTTTTGACTCCTAAGAAAGATGGTTCTTGGAGAATGTGTGTTGATAGTCGTGTCATCAATAAGATCACAGTAAAGTACCATTTTTCAATCCCTAGGCTTGATGATATGTTGGACATGATGGTCGGTGCCATGATATTTTCTAAGATTGATTTAAAGAGTGGGTACCACCAAATTAGGATTCGCCCGGGTGACGAATGGAAGACTGCCTTTAAAACGAAGGATGGTCTTTATGAGTGGTTGGTCATGCCTTTTGGGCTAACCAATGCCCCGAGTACTTTTATGAGAGTAATGACACAAGTTTTGTGACCATTCATGGATAAATTCCTCGTTGTTTACTTTGATGACATTCTCATGTACAGTAAAACTAGGGAACAACATAGAGATCATCTCGCACAGGTTTGTTCTACCCTTCACGCTACAAGCCTGTATGCTAATGTAAAGAAATGTTTTTTCTTCACAGATAAAGTTGTATTCCTAGGTTTTATTGTCTTCACGATAGGAGTGTCTGCTGACCCTGCAAAGACTCATGCCATTGTTGGTTGGCCTGAGCCCAAGACTAGACATGACGTTCAGAATTTTCATGGTTACCTTTTATCATCGTTTCATTAAAGGGTTTAGCACGATCATGGCTCCTATTATGGAGTGCATGAAAAGAGGGAAATTTTATTGGTCGCACAAAGCGGCCAAAGCATTTAAGTTGGTTAAGAGGCGAATGACAGAAGCTCCAGTTATGCGACTTCCCAATTTTTCTAAAGTTTTTGAGGTAGAATGTGATGCCTTTGGGGGTAGGGATAGGTGGAGTTTTGAGCCAAGAGCGCCATCTTATTGCTTATTTCAGTGAAGTGCCTCATGGAGTTTTACACTATTGGCGTCATTACTTGTTGCCCTAGGAATTTGTTCTTTATTCGGACCATGAGGCACTTCGCTACCTTAATTCCCAAAAGAGGCTGAATGCTATGCATGGTCGTTGGATCAAGTATTTGCAGTCCTACTCTTTTGTTTTGAAACATAAAAAGGGTAGTGAAAATCAAGCGACGGATGCTTTAAACCGTCGCATTTCACTTTTAACCAATATGATTGTCATGGTCACAGGTTTTGAACAACTCAAAGAAGATTATGAGTCATGTCCCGATTTCAAGGACATTTTCCTTGCGTTGCAAAGTGGACAATTGGATTCTACTAATGGTTTTCGTCTAGAGGATGGTTATCTTTTTAGGTCCAATAAATTGTGCATCCCTCGGACTTCAGTACGAGACTTTATAGTTTGGGAAAGTCATGCGGGAGGCTTGGCTGGGCATTTTGGACTTGATAAGACAATCGAAGAGGTTGAACGTCAATTTTATTGGCCTCGTTTGAAGACAGATGTAGCTAAGATTGTTAGTGCTTGTAACACTTGTCAGTTGGCCAAATAGAAGAGACAAAACACTGGTCTTTACACACCTCTTCCCATCCCTAGTTGTCCTTGGCAAGACGTCGGTATGGATTTTGTACTAGGACTCCCACGTACTCCAAAGAAACATGATTCTATTTTTGTTATAGTGGATCGTTTCTCGAAAATGGCCCACTTTATCTCTTGCAACAAGACTTCAGATGCGTCTAAGGTTGCTAGGCTGTACTTTAATGAGATTATTAAATTGTATAGCCTTCCTAAGACTATTGTGTCGGATAGGGATGTTCGATTCACTAGCCACTTCAGGAGAACCTTATGGCACATGGTTGGCACTAAGTTGAAATTTTCCACCGCGTATCATCCTCAGACCGATGGTCAAACTGAAGTTGTTAATCGTAGTCTTGGTAACCTATTAAGATGTCTAGTTCATGAAAATTTGAGGAACTAGGATTTAATCCTCCGGATAGCCCAAATTGCATATAATAGTTCTGTAAATTGGTCTTTAGGCATGAGTCCTTTTGAAGTTGTTCATGGTTATAAACCTAGGAAGCCTTTAGACCTTATCCCTATGTCCCCACATGCTAATGCGTTTGTGTCAGCTAAGGCATTTGTACAACATCTTCATGACTTGCATATTGAGATCAATAAACAACTAGAGGCAAGTAATGCATCATATAAACTTCGAGCTGATTTGCATAAACGACATGTTGAATTTAAATTAGGGACTATGTGATGATCTGAATTAGACCGGAATGGCGTCCATCTGGATCCACTTCCAAATTGCAAGCCCGTAGTGCTGGTCTTTTTAAAATCTTAAAGTGTGTTGGTCCAAATGCGTATGTCATCGATCTTCCATCACATTTTGGCTACCACTCTACTTTCAATGTTGAGGATTTGGTTACTTATAAAGGTCATTTTAAGCCCTATGATTACCCTTTTCTACCCCAATCTGTTGACTTTTAACCTGAACCTATCACTACCCCTACTTCAACATCCCCTGTCACAATGCCCAAAGATAAGATTGATGCTATTCTAGATGAACAGATTATGTTGACCAATGATGGAGAAATTCAGCGCTTTCTTGTT
>NW_019232414.1:137416-156482 GCF_002742605.1 Olea europaea var. sylvestris
GTCATTTTATTGAAAAAATGGATGAAAATGACCTTTTGCGCAATGAAAGGTGAAATGTAGGGGTAAAAATGCTAAAAATGAAAGGTAGGGACGTTTTGCACAATAATATTGAAAGGTAGGGACCTTTTCTGCTAATTATGCTAAAAAATAAAAGGTAGGGACGTTTTGCACAATAACTTTGAAAGGTAGGGACCTTTTATGCTAATTACCTTTTTGATTTAACGGAGCATTTTAACGGAGAGTTGATAGAAGGATGTTTTGCGCAAAAAAATGTAAAGGTAAGGGTGTAATCCACCAAAAAATGAAAGGTAGGGACGTTTTCCACAAAAACATCGAAAGGTAGGGATGTTTTGTGCTAATTACCCTAAATGAAAATACTTCAATCACTTGCATTTTTAAATAAAAAGGAAAATGAAAAATATAAAATTAGGAACTAAATACGTGTCCCTCAGTTTAAACTATGCTCACATAAATCTTGAAAGAATAATTTCATTAGGCATATTTAGGCCCTGTTTGGTAGTCATTTTTTTCAAAATGTATTTTTCTCTTTCTTCTTTTCAACTACACATTCTTTATTAAAATAATATTACACATAAATTAAAAATTTTTTTTTATTTCTTAACCATACATTTCACATCAATTTACTATTCTAAAATACATTTTTACATAAAAATGTCTATCAAGTACCCCCTTAATGTAATTAAAATATTTACAGAAATATGCGAAGTTAACGAAGTTATTATTATTGTTATTATTCTTCGTTTGAATTTGAAATTAAGGCGTGGAGGGGGAGACCCAGTTGGCAATGGGAAACCAACGAACCTGAGTCAAATAATGGGCGCCAAAAGTCAGCCCACGTGTTCATTGCTTAGATCCTTCTAGATAAGGAATATAGGGAGACCAGCATCAACTTCTATATTAGACGAAAATGCCATCTATAACAGATTTACAAATCATGCTTAAGACTTATGTGTAGGAATGTGTTTGATTGGCATGAAAAATATCATTTAAAAAAGAAAATATTGTTCTTGTTTTGAAAAAAAAATCAAAAATCTACTCTTCCCAAAGAAAACACTTTCCTTAAAAACAAAGAAAATTAGGTAGAGATGGCAAAAATCCCCATCCCGCCCCGAATGGGGAAGAAAAAACCGCTCCGTGAAGTAAAAAAATTAAATGGGGTAGCAAAAGGGGCAAGTCGCCACCTCGTCCAAGGCGGGGCCGGCGCAAGAGTGCCCACCCTGAACCCAACTAGGGATGGCAGTGGGTCAAACCGAGCCAACTCGGCTCGTTAACCCACGAGCTCGGCTCGGCCTCGTGGCGAGCTGAGCTCGTGGCTCATTTTTCACGAGCCGAGCTTGGGCTCGGCTCGCGCCCACGAGTGGCTCGCGAGCTCGTGAAATTTATTTATTTATTTTTATTTTTTTATTTTTTTGCAAATTTTTCAAATTTTATTGATAAAATTTTATTTTTTTTCCACATTTTTGGACGAGTCGGCTCGTGGGCGCTCGGCGAGCTCGGCCAGCTCGACCCAATTGACATCCCTAAACCCACCCACGTTGTTATCACTAACATTAGGCATATTTTCAAAAGTTGGAAATATATTTTCAATGAAAAAAATAGTAGCCAAATATCCAAAGTAAGAATTCGAATGAAAAATTGATATTTTCTATAGAAAATAAATGCAATCAAACACACCCTAAGTGATTATAAGGCAATCAATGTTACGTTTTTAATAAATATCTCAATTTTATTATTACAGATGGTCAGAATGTAATTAGCATATATCACTGCCATTGCACAAATGAAGCAAGTATTTACAACACACACACACACATACATCTTCCATCACTTGTTTCATTTACCATGTATAGCTCAAGGTTTCATCTATAAGTGTGTACACAAATTATTGTAAAAATATATCAAAAGAATATATGAGAATTTACCTTCTTCCTTCATCATCAATAATCCTCTATATCAAATTTAAAATGGTATTAGAGCATTCCCTTTCTTGCTGCCTCTTTTGACTTCTCTAACTTCGGCAAATGTCAAAACCAAAAATCACCATGTCTAATTCCACATCCTTCACAACTTTTGAGCTGTACTTTTGATGCTCGCAAAAGGGCTGAAGAGACAACCAATACCGAACGACTCTTTCAACTCCTCATAAAAAAATGCACAAAATGTAGGAAGGATGGCCATCAGGAGTCCTCCTACTTTGAAATCATTGGCTACCCTGCCCATTGGAATACAACAAACCCAAACAGCCCTTATGCGCAAATCACGGCTCGATTAGTAATCGGCCTCCCATAGCAAACATGGTGCCACTTCAATTCCTTCCTCATCGAGTGCAATTTCTAGCCTCTCTAATGAGCACTACCAATAACTGATGGAACTCTTGTAGCCTAATGCCAATGCCGTCTCTATCTTCTTCGGTGTCCCTCTCTCAATTGCTAAAATTCCTTGGATTATTGGTATTAGGACTTCAGCCCACATATCTTGTATTTCAAACTTGTCTAATGCCACATACATTTTGATTTACTATCAATCTCTCACACTACCCATGGGTTCCTTGACCCAAGTTACATATATGGGTCATATTCCAATTTTTTCTCACTTATATCTTTACAATGTTCTCTTAGGTCCTAATTTTGAATATAATTTGTTTCCGTTAGTCAACTTACTAAATCATCTAATTGTATTGTCATTTTTTCCTCTATTTGTTTAATTCATGACCAACACACCAGGAAGATGATTAGGATGGGTGAAGAACTTGGAGGCCTCTATCGTCTTAAGCAATTTACTCCAACTGCACTTCAAATCACGACCAATCCCACTACTATTCCTGACCTATGGCATCTTCATTTAAGTCATCATTAAATATTGTGATAGTTGTATTCAAGGCAAACACACATGCCTCCCTTTCAAATTGGTTGAGAATAAAATTACTTTTATTTTTAATCGCATTTATTGTGATATTTGATGCAGATATTCTACACTATCTATAACTGGTGTACACTATTTTCTTATAATTCTTGATGATTTCTTATGTGTTACTTCGAAATACTTCATGTGTTTTAAATCTAATGCATTTACTTGTCTTACCAACTTTATTAAAATGGCCCACACACAATTTAACTGCCCTATCAAACATTTTCAATCTGATAATGGTTGAGAATTTCTTTCTCATCTCATGCAACAATTCTTCCTTGACCATGACATCATTGATGAATGTACTTGTATTGAGACACCCCAACAAAATGGTGTGACTAAATGAAAGCACCATCACCTATTAAATATAGGTCAATGTCTTCGCTTTCATGCACATTTACCTATTTCCTTCTAGGGTGAGTAATACTTACTGCTACCTGTTTAATTAATTGCATACCAACCCCCTCTCTCAATAACAAAACTCCATATGACCTACTTTTCAACAAAGCACCTAACTATGATCACATTCGTATATTTGGATGTCTTTGTTATGCACACACTTTAAACGTCGATCGAGATAAGTTTTCCACTTATGGCACATCATGCATATTCCTAGGCTACTCTCAAACCCCACATACCTATTGTGTCTATGACTTACAAACCAAGAAGATATTTCTATCTCATGATATATGCTTTGTGAAATCTATTTTTCCCTTTGCTAATACCATGCATCATTGTAACCCCACATTACCATCCGCCATGATGAATAATCCACAATTGTTAGATGTGCCACGCACTACCTCACCCACGTCCCATGATTCACATAACGCTTCTGCCTCTTCTCCCCAGTCTTTACCCCAGCAGATATTGAACAACACAAGCCCTCACAACTAGATGATGATGGTTCTATCAATAACCTAGACACCGTCACATTCCCACCCCCATCCTTACCCCAACCATCTAGACATCGATGCACTATCACTAGTCCTATGTATTTTCAGGATTATATTTGCTCAAGTCTACCTTTGGAGGACTCATGTTCGTCATCCCATTCCGATCCTTTCTTAGGTATGGTTCACTCTTTACCTAATTTCCTCTTATATTTTCTATTTAGATCGAAACATTTTGCATTTCTCTCTTCTGTCTCCAAAAATGTTTAGAATCCTACTCTTTACTCTAAAGTTGTCCTTAAGCCTCATTGGCAAAAGGCCATTGCTGCTGAAATTCAAGCCTTGGAGATCAATCATACATAGGCTCTTGAAAATCTCCATCCTGGTAAAAAGGCCATTGGTTGTAAATGTGTCTACAAACAAAATTGCAAGTGGATGGTTCCATTAAACACTATAAAACTAGTTTAGTTGCCAAAGATTTCACTCATGTAAAAGGTCTTAATTATAATGGTACCTTTGCTCATGTGGCTCAACTTGTTACTATCCGTTGTCTTCTTGCAATAGTTGCAACAAAACATTGGATTATTCAACTGTTAGATATTTACAATGCCTTTCTCCATGGTGGTCTTGATGATGAAGTGTATGTGAAACCTCCATAGAGATATTGTCATCAGGGAGAGATGCATGTATGTCGTCTCCATAAATCTCTATATGGCCTCAAACAAGCCTTTCGCCAATGGTTATTGAAGTTATCTCATACCCTCATCCTTGCATTTTTTTGCCAATCGATGATAGATCATAGTCTCTTCATTAAGACCTAGGGCACAACATTTACTACCATCCTTATTTATGTTGATGACAATTTAGTTGCTGGAAATGATCTATCTGCCATCAATTACATTAAACGACACCTTATAAACACCATCAACATTAAAGACCTTGGTGATCCTAAGTGTTTTTTTGGGAATTGAGGTTGATTTTTCACCCATCAGTATCTTTATAAGTTAAATTCTCTTAAGAGTAAGGATATTGAGATTAAGGCTGAAAAAGAAGATAAGAGGAATGACAAGTTACATATGATGAGGAGTAAGTAAATGAATTTAGGTAGAGCTCAAGACAATAGTGATTTGAGTGATGAGGGTGGTAAGAAGAAGGGCAAGGGTTGGACAAGTCTCGTGGTAAGCGGTGTTATAGCTGTGGTAAGTCTGGATGCTTTATTAAGAAAATATCCCAAAAGAGAGGAAAAGTAGAAGGATAAGATGAGAGGTGAGGCGAAGTGGGTATAGGGTCAATTGATGACTTTAGTAAGGTTTATTAAGAGAAAACTTAATTACTGAATGTGCATCTGTGTGTAACCATTTCTGCATGTGAGTGATTGCTTAATTCTATTGCATGATTATAAGTTACATTTTAATGTATTTGATATGTGCATTTGTATGAATTTGATGTAGTTTGATTACTTTGTGTAATTGTTTGTATGCATAGTAGATTGTGATGCATTAGTAGTATATATGTTGATTATATTTTGGTAAGGTGGAGTACAGATGCCTAGGGATACATTGGTGGTTTGCATCGGGAATGTGGAGTGTGATATTTGAATCATTAGTGTAGAGGTGATTAAATGTTGAAATCATTTATCTATGAAGACCCTGATTAGATAGAGTGTGAGAGAGGGACTCTATCACTTCTGTTAGGTGGAGACCCATTATCTACTTAAGTTGGAAGAAGTGATGTGGTGATAGAGTGTTATTCCGTGAACTTAGGATCTATTGTAGTTTACTGTAAGACATCAGTCTAGTGAGCATGATGGTCAATTAGAGGGGTATGTGTTCTCGAAGTGTGAGCAACATGAAATGGGGTAAGATTAGTATGTTGAGATCTTTTCGTAGGGTCATATATGCATTTGTTGCATATGTGTTGGCCGTGTATTGATTAAATTGACGTTAATCTATTGATCTATGTGAACGTGTCTTGAAAAGATCTGTGTGTTATCCTATGTTATATCTTCATTGCATGTTTATTTGCTCTTGATTGTTCCCTATGATATCTACTTCTACTTGGATATTTGTTTGTAAACTTAGCCTTGCTGAGTACGTAGAGCAGATATGGTATGTGTTTTGGGTACAAAACATGAGGTAAGGTCTGTGATCCCAATTTTGTTGGTTATCTTAATTATGCAAATATTAACTTTGTGTTTTGATTGTTTGTTGGTTGATTGTGTATCAAAGTAGATATTTGTTTTGTTTTGATACTTAGTGTATCTCAGGCTATGATGCAAATATCGGAATTTAACTTCACAAGCCTTGGTCAATGGTGAATTAAATACCAGCAGCCAAATCCAAATGCTTGACCTGGCACATATATATTAACTCTTAGATGACTTTGAATTTGCCCCATTTAACCTTATTAGTGGTCCGACAAAAGCCTAATCTAACCCTATATATATGTTGTTTCTACCCTAGCCATTTAGTGTATGATTTGTGTGATAAGATGAAGAAAACATGGCTGCCCCTACTGCAAGAATCCGGTTGCCATAGTTGAGCAAAAAACGGTGGTCTCCTCTTGGTGTTTTCGCCCCCCCCCCCCTTTCATTCATATATCATTGCTTTCTTCTTGTACTTTTGTGGCTTGCAAATCATCATCGCACCGAGATGAATATATTGGTTGTGGGTTGGAACTGTTTTGATTGATTGTTTGGTAGAGAAAGATAACGTGACACTGAGCAAGAAAATCACCGATTTGACGATCATTGGAACGAACTTCCACAAAACCCATGAACAGCTTCAAAAGTCAAGTTGGAGGCTAACTGCATAAACAGTCTTTATCAATGATCTCCTCTATGGCAAGACCACCCACTCCCATCTTACCCAAGACCTTCTCTCAAATTCTTTTCACTCCCCCATCAAAGGAGAATGTGTTGTTAAAAAACATAACTATGATTTTTATTTTTATTTTTCAAAAAAGGGACAACCATTTGCTCCAAAATTCCTGTTAAAGATATAATTTCATATCCTCGTGATATTATCTTCAAGATTGCTAGCCGTAGATTATTTTCATAGCTTTTAATCAATATATGATCATTCTTTTTATCCTAATTTGTAACGTATAACAATTATACAATTTCTCATATTCCTTTCAATAACGTGTAATTATATTTTTCATTTTCCAATGTATTTCTTGAATAAATTCATTATTTTCCTGGTTTATTTGTTGTAAAAATTTCACAATGTTTGTACATAATTGGTTCGATTACGCACATGGTGATACATCAATCATAATGTAATAACAAGCAAACTTATAGTCGATATTCTACCACATCAACTTCTGCATTTCCAGCTCCGGCCGGTTAGAGATCTTCAACAGTCAGGGAGGGATTAAGAAGATAGAGCTCTGAAGGGGAACAAATACAATACAATTTGTTAAATAACAAATTTTTTCATGTCTGATCAGGACTCAAAATCCGGAGTAGATTTTCATCTGACTGAGGATGTTCTCAAAGTTGTCATTAGAATGCTCAATTGGATGTGAATGCATTCCTTCATATGTTGTCACAACGATATCTCCATCTTCAAATAACCTTTGAATCTGCTTTTTAACATTGCAACCTCTATGTGTACACCTATAGTAACCCCTGTACGTACGAGAAAAAGTAATATAGGTTAATTGTTTAATTATTAAGCTATTCGATTTCTGATATACGAGAGAGTTCAAGATTTAAGGCTCCCTAAAACAACAAAGTCAATATTACAAGGAGGGTAAAGATCATCCATAGCAAAGCTGCCTTTCATTCCCTTGTTTTACTTCTAACACACCCCTGTGGAACTTTGATTTTGACAGTTGAATGTTGAATTAATCCATCAATCTTTAATTGGCAATCCTAACTAATAAAGAAAGAGTAATCCGCTTAGCTAGTGAAACTGATCAGGAATTCATTTACTAAGATTAAGTTGAAAAGAGAACACACCTTGGAAATTTGTTGTTCTTAACAGACTTCTGTCCATATTTCCTCCACCGGTACCCATCATCTAATATGTCAACCTTGCTTCTTGTTTGAAAAGCATATCTAGGCAATTTTCTACGCCTGTTTCTGCCCTTTTTGTTGCCCGATTTCACCTCATCAGTTTCCGGCCCTTTGATTAGGCTAACCTCGTCTTGGAATTCAGCCTGTTGTGCATCAGTATTCACCAACAAATTAGAAGGTGCAGGCGAATATGAAGATCCAAATATAGTTGCACAATTCTCCATAATCAGATTGTGGTTTGTGGTTATTACAAACGCGATATATTTTATATATCATATTAAAGTTGAAAGGTGGTATACTTCAATTAATATATACTTTTGTTCATCCCCATGGATCACGATGGGAGTAAAAAAATGGCACGTAAAGTCAAAAAGATTAGAGAAAATGTTCGTTACTTTAGCACAAATATTATTTTAGAGATAGAAATTTAGGCGGGTTCATCAATCATAATTATTATTCTGAAATTACGATCTACTTTTCTTGATGTCCAGTGATTTAATTTGACTACGTTCAGCTTTTGTGCCAACCCCAGAAGACGTCATTCTATATGCGCAGATAAAATAATATTTTATATGCCTTGATAAATATTTTAGCAAAATTATTAAAATTTAATCTGTCTTAATTGGGTCACACAACTTGAATTTAATTTTGATTAGAGTACTTAGCTTTTATTCTAGTTTCAAATTTCACTAGTACTCCACCGTACATGTGTATCCGGAATTCATGAAAATTATTTAATTGACAGCCATACAAACCTAACAAAGATCCATGTCATAAAGGTGTTTTAAAAAAAATGTCTTTTAACCTTTCAATTGGAAGAGATTACCAAGATCTTCATTTTACTATTTTCAATTCTATATTGCTATGTAGCCATTACATGGAAGTTTCGTTACGGCACGATTGTCAACTAATCAATTTTAATCTAATGGGAAAATAAGTGATGGAATTTGAAAGAGTGGTGAAACTTCGTTTGGCATTCATGTATAATCCTTTTATAATTGATCGAGTCACTTTTTGTCTTGTATTTCGTAATACTCACAAATACTACACATTTATTCACTATTCTCTTTTTGACACTTTATTTTTATGTAAATTATTATGTAATTCTGTATGTATAAATAACACTATTCAGTAAAGGTTAGTGATTCAAGTAAGATCTCATATATTTTTTAAAATGTAAGGAGAATTTGATAAACGATGGACTATAATAATTGAGGAATCTTTTTATTGCTTTTAAGTTATTTCTGTTGGACGAATAGTTTAATTTGTGATCTTTAATGGTTTTCATATATTTATTAAAACGTACAAGCTTGGCAGGGAAAAGTCCATTTCTTAGAAATTGAGAATTTTTTTTGCTAAACATACCTTAATAGTATTAGAAATCAATAACTCATTATTTTATTTTTAAACTTTCACGTCTTGTCTTTGATGACAATAAATGAAAATACTTCAATCACTTGCATTTTTAAATAAAAAGGAAAATGAAAAATATAAAATTAGGAACTAAATACGTGTCCCTCAGTTTAAACTATGCTCACATAAATCTTGAAAGAATAATTTCATTAGGCATATTTAGGCCCTGTTTGGTAGTCATTTTTTTCAAAATGCATTTTTCTCTTTCTTCTTTTCAACTACACATTCTTTATTAAAATAATATTACACATAAATTAAAAACTTTTTTTTATTTCTTAACCATACATTTCACATCAATTTACTATTCTAAAATACATTTTTATATAAAAATGTCTATCAAGTGCCCCCTTAATGTAATTAAAATATTTACAGAAATATGCGAAGTTAACGAAGTTATTATTATTGTTATTATTCTTCGTTTGAATTTGAAATTAAGGCGTGGAGGCGGAGACCCAGTTGGCAATGGGAAACCAACGAACCTGAGTCAAATAATGGGCGCCAAAAGTCAGCCCACGTGTTCATTGCTTAGATCCTTCTAGATAAGGAATATAGGGAGACAAGCATCAACTTCTATATTAGACGAAAATGCCATCTATAACAGATTTACAAATGATGCTTAAGACTTATGTGTAGGAATGTGTTTGATTGGCATGAAAAATATCATTTAAAAAAGAAAATATTGTTTTTGTTTTGAAAAAAAAATCAAAAATCTACTCTTCCCAAAGAAAACACTTTCCTTAAAAACAAAGAAAATTAGGTAGAGATGGCAAAAATCCCCATCCCGCCCCGAATGGGGAAGAAAAAACCGCTCCGTGAAGTAAAAAAATTAAATGGGGTAGCAAAAGGGGCAAGTCGCCACCTCGTCCAAGGCGGGGCCGGCGCAAGAGTGCCCACCCTGAACCCAACTAGGGATGGCAGTGGGTCAAACCGAGCCAACTCGGCTCGTTAACCCACGAGCTCGGCTCGGCCTCGTGGCGAGCTGAGCTCGTGGCTCATTTTTCACGAGCCGAGCTTCGGCTCGGCTCGCGCCCACGAGCGACTCGCGAGCTCGTGAAATTTATTTATTTATTTTTATTTTTTTATTTTTTTGCAAATTTTTCAAATTTTACTGATAAAATTTTATTTTTTTTCCACATTTTTGGACGAGTCGGCTCGTGGGCGCTCGGCGAGCTCGGCTGGCTCGACCCAATTGACATCCCTAAACCCACCCACGTTGTTATCACTAACATTAGGCATATTTTCAAAAGTTGGAAATATATTTTCAATGAAAAAAATAGTAGCCAAATATCCAAAGTAAGAATTCGAATGAAAAATTGATATTTTCTATAGAAAATAAATGCAATCAAACACACCCTAAGTGATTATAAGGCAATCAATATTACGTTTTTAATAAATATCTCAATTTTATTATTACAGATGGTCAGAATGTAATTAGCATATATCACTGCCATTGCACAAATGAAGCAAGTATTTACAACACACACACATACATCTTCCATCACTTGTTTCATTTACCATGTATAGCTCAAGGTTTCATCTATAAGTGTGTACACAAATTATTGTAAAAATATATCAAAAGAATATATGAGAATTTACCTTCTTCCTTCATCATCAATAATCCTCTATATCAAATTTAAAATGGTATTAGAGCATTCCCTTTCTTGCTGCCTCTTTTGACTTCTCTAACTTCGGCAAATGTCAAAACCAAAAATCACCATGTCTAATTCCACATCCTTCACAACTTTTGAGCTGTACTTTTGATGCTCGCAAAAGGGCTGAAGAGACAACCAATACCGAACGACTCTTTCAACTCCTCATAAAAAAATGCACAAAATGTAGGAAGGATGGCCATCAGGAGTCCTCCTACTTTGAAATCATTGGCTACCCTGCCCATTGGAATACAACAAACCCAAACAGCCCTTATGCGCAAATCACGGCTCGATTAGTAATCGGCCTCCCATAGCAAACATGGTGCCACTTCAATTCCTTCCTCATCGAGTGCAATTTCTAGCCTCTCTAATGAGCACTACCAATAACTGATGGAACTCTTGTAGCCTAATGCCAATGCCGTCTCTATCTTCTTCGGTGTCCCTCTCTCAATTGCTAAAATTCCTTGGATTATTGGTATTAGGACTTCAGCCCACATATCTTGTATTTCAAACTTGTCTAATGCCACATACATTTTGATTTACTATCAATCTCTCACACTACCCATGGGTTCCTTGACCCAAGTTACATATATGGGTCATATTCCAATTTTTTCTCACTTATATCTTTACAATGTTCTCTTAGGTCCTAATTTTGAATATAATTTGTTTCCGTTAGTCAACTTACTAAATCATCTAATTGTATTGTCATTTTTTCCTCTATTTGTTTAATTCATGACCAACACACCAGGAAGATGATTAGGATGGGTGAAGAACTTGGAGGCCTCTATCGTCTTAAGCAATTTACTCCAACTGCACTTCAAATCACGACCAATCCCACTACTATTCCTGACCTATGGCATCTTCATTTAAGTCATCATTAAATATTGTGATAGTTGTATTCAAGGCAAACACACATGCCTCCCTTTCAAATTGGTTGAGAATAAAATTACTTTTATTTTTAATCGCATTTATTGTGATATTTGATGCAGATATTCTACACTATCTATAACTGGTGTACACTATTTTCTTATAATTCTTGATGATTTCTTATGTGTTACTTCGAAATACTTCATGTGTTTTAAATCTAATGCATTTACTTGTCTTACCAACTTTATTAAAATGGCCCACACACAATTTAACTGCCCTATCAAACATTTTCAATCTGATAATGGTTGAGAATTTCTTTCTCATCTCATGCAACAATTCTTCCTTGACCATGACATCATTGATGAATGTACTTGTATTGAGACACCCCAACAAAATGGTGTGACTAAATGAAAGCACCATCACCTATTAAATATAGGTCAATGTCTTCGCTTTCATGCACATTTACCTATTTCCTTCTAGGGTGAGTAATACTTACTGCTACCTGTTTAATTAATTGCATACCAACCCCCTCTCTCAATAACAAAACTCCATATGACCTACTTTTCAACAAAGCACCTAACTATGATCACATTCGTATATTTGGATGTCTTTGTTATGCACACACTTTAAACGTCGATCGAGATAAGTTTTCCACTTATGGCACATCATGCATATTCCTAGGCTACTCTCAAACCCCACATACCTATTGTGTCTATGACTTACAAACCAAGAAGATATTTCTATCTCATGATATATGCTTTGTGAAATCTATTTTTCCCTTTGCTAATACCATGCATCATTGTAACCCCACATTACCATCCGCCATGATGAATAATCCACAATTGTTAGATGTGCCACGCACTACCTCACCCACGTCCCATGATTCACATAACGCTTCTGCCTCTTCTCCCCAGTCTTTACCCCAGCAGATATTGAACAACACAAGCCCTCACAACTAGATGATGATGGTTCTATCAATAACCTAGACACCGTCACATTCCCACCCCCATCCTTACCCCAACCATCTAGACATCGATGCACTATCACTAGTCCTATGTATTTTCAGGATTATATTTGCTCAAGTCTACCTTTGGAGGACTCATGTTCGTCATCCCATTCCGATCCTTTCTTAGGTATGGTTCACTCTTTACCTAATTTCCTCTTATATTTTCTATTTAGATCGAAACATTTTGCATTTCTCTCTTCTGTCTCCAAAAATGTTTAGAATCCTACTCTTTACTCTCAAGTTGTCCTTAAGCCTCATTGGCAAAAGGCCATTGCTGCTGAAATTCAAGCCTTGGAGATCAATCATACATAGGCTCTTGAAAATCTCCATCCTGGTAAAAAGGCCATTGGTTGTAAATGTGTCTACAAACAAAATTGCAAGTGGATGGTTCCATTAAACACTATAAAACTAGTTTAGTTGCCAAAGATTTCACTCATGTAAAAGGTCTTAATTATAATGGTACCTTTGCTCATGTGGCTCAACTTGTTACTATCCGTTGTCTTCTTGCAATAGTTGCAACAAAACATTGGATTATTCAACTGTTAGATATTTACAATGCCTTTCTCCATGGTGGTCTTGATGATGAAGTGTATGTGAAACCTCCATAGAGATATTGTCATCAGGGAGAGATGCATGTATGTCGTCTCCATAAATCTCTATATGGCCTCAAACAAGCCTTTCGCCAATGGTTATTGAAGTTATCTCATACCCTCATCCTTGCATTTTTTTGCCAATCGATGATAGATCATAGTCTCTTCATTAAGACCTAGGGCACAACATTTACTACCATCCTTATTTATGTTGATGACAATTTAGTTGCTGGAAATGATCTATCTGCCATCAATTACATTAAACGACACCTTATAAACACCATCAACATTAAAGACCTTGGTGATCCTAAGTGTTTTTTTGGGAATTGAGGTTGATTTTTCACCCATCAGTATCTTTATAAGTCAGAGGAAGTATACTTTGGACATTCTTTCAAATTCAGGTCAACTTGGCTCTCGTATTGCCTATGTTTCTATGGAATAACACTGCTAACTCAATATCTCAGATAGTGATCTTATGGACAATCCCAGCTCATATTAGCAATTAATTCGTTGTCTAATCCATTTGATAATTTCTCTCCCCAAATATAACCTTTGAAGTTAATACTCTTGGTCAGTTCATGCATGCTCCTCGCCAGCCTCAGCGTTATGTCGCTCACTGCTTGCTTCGCTATTTGAAGACCACTCCTAGTTATGGTCATTTCTTCTCATCCACTAGCAATTTTCAGATATCTGCCTTTTGTGACTCTGATTGGGCTAATTGTCCACTTACACACCGCTCCACAACTGGTTTCTTCATCAAATTAGGTGACGGCCGAATTTCTTGGCGCTGCACAAAAAAAAAAAACTATTGTCTCCTGCTCTTGTGTTGAAGCTAAATATCATGCGATAGATACCACCACCTATGAACTTGTTTGGCTTTTCCTATTTCTACAAGAACTTACAGTGCCCCATCCTCACCCTATGCTCCTTCACTGTGACAATCAAGTTGCTATTCACATTGCTCGCAATCCAATTTTTTATGAACGAACCGAACACATTAAATTAGATTGTCACCTGGTTCTTGAGAAAATTAAGTCTAGTCTACTTACCTCCTCATATGTCTCAACCTCTCAACAAGAAGCTGATATTTTCACTAAACCCTTGGGACGCAAAAAAAAAAAAAANAAAAAAAAAAAAAATTCCAATCCAAGTTGGGCATTTCGGACCTCCATACTTCCAACTTAAGGGGGAGTATTACAGAATGTCAGAATGTGATTAGCATATATCACTGCCCATTGCAAGATCAAGCGAGTATTTACATATATATAGATTACTTCCATTATTTGTTTCATTTACCTTGTATAGCTCAAAGTTTCATCTATAAATGTGTACACAAATTATTGTAAAAGTACATCAAAGGAATAAATGAGAATTTATCTTCTTACTTCATCATCAATATTCCTCTGTATCAAATTTAATATTTATTGACAATGATCCCTACTTAAGATAGTATAACTCTATAATATAAATCGACAAATTGCCTAATTCAATGTTTTAAATATTGTCGTGACATTGAATTATAAATTGATGGAAATGAGTGTTAGATAAATTAATACTAGTTATAGATCCTAGGAAATATGTTAAAATTAATGTTTGATCTTGAAAAATAAATTTTTATCAAACCTAAAGAAAGGCAAGTTTCCCTACATTGATCTGAATTGTAAACGATAGAAACGTTTTACAGCCAAATGGAGAGTTGATTTGAGACCTTTGATTCCATGTGAAATCAATAGAATGGGACATATGACTGACTCTTAGCACTTGAAAATGATATACACCAGAAAATGTAATAAATGGATACTCACTCGGAAGCAGAATATAAGACGATGCTTCTTTTATATTGCAATATCTGGCAAACTCAACAATAAATAACAATCAGTAGGAATAGTCTTTCAAATGCAAATATTATTCATACAATAAGGCAGCTCCTCGACTTGCTTCTTCAATCTTTAGAACTCCAACACCAGATCTACAAGATCAAACCGAAATCAAGAGTGTTATATTTTGAGATAAGGGTTGTTTTGGTTATAATGCAACAAAAAACATGTTAAATGAAGTTTCGTATTCAGTCTTCATTATATTGGAAATATCTTGAATCTAATTGACTGGCAGGTTTACGTAAAAATATGTTTGTGTTTGTGCAAGACTTACAATCTGCATCCGTTTTGACCTAGTGCTCCCTGTTTCCACTGGCATCGCCACTGTTTAGCGTGAATTGAGGCGCTTAGGATTGGCTCTCGAGGGTCCCTATGCTCTCTTTAGAGATGGTTAGTTGAGGACATATTTTGATATCTTCAGCATTGGGCACTAGAGATGCCCTCACAGACGCATTGTTGCCTTTTCTCTCGTTTTTTGTGGGCTTATGGGACTTGCGAGTGGATGAGCTTTCAGGGTGGATTTTCCTATGGAACATCTGTAGAATCTTCATTCCTCAAATTTGAAAAAACAAAATTCAGTGGTACTGGTATTCAATAGATTGGACCATAAGGGATTTTCCTGTAGACATCATACCTTACGCAGTTTCGTCTCTGCGGATGCAGAATCAATTTATCCTCCAGAAGATTCTGTGAAGCCCCTGGTAGAAGCATGAAGCATTCTTCTCTTTATCAATCGTTTCGTTATATGTCCTGATTTATCAGTTTGCTTCTCTGTCTTGTTAGATTTGCCACCGGGATTCTCCTCTGCTAGTTTTGTCTTCTGAAAGAGATCTCCTAGCGACGTCCTATGTTCTTTCTTCGCGGGTGCTTCTGTTTCTGGTGATCCAATTGCCGATCCGAAAAGATAGCTTTGCAGTGGACAGATGATTCCTCCATTCTCATTGATGGCCGCATTTTCTGTTTGCTTTTCACTTTCTACATGAAGCAATTATATATTGCATGATATTTCTAATCTGACATTAACTCACCAATGGAGAAATCATTCTGTGTTTCACCAGTGTTCTGACGGAACTTGCGATGCATCCATCCTAGTAGCTGCAATAAATGAAGATCAAGGTACTCAATTAGAATGAAAAACAGAAGAAAAAACACGAAAATTTGCTTCTGTTAGCTTTACTAGAAATGGACTTGCCGTCATATCCTATAAGATATGTTGGTAGTAGGAGAGGAAATGATGAAACGTTCGATATTTAGTCACAGTGTTATACAGACAATGCAACATCAGAGTACATGAAGCGTTTGAGGAACAAAAACATACAGAAAATTACACGAGATGAGCTGGCCATTTCTCTTGTTTACTGGAGGAGAGGTCAAGTGGAACTTATCTATTCCTTAAAGTGGATGGTTTTAACTGAATCAGAGAGTTACATTCATATGTTTCATGTGCTGGTGCATCAATAATCATGTGCATTCATCGATCCTGGTTATTTTCACCCATTTTGACTGAAAATTTGTGTTTTCAGATGCATCATGAACTAATTATTCCAGATGGTGAGCTTTTTAGGCAATTCCTTGATTGCCTTCCTGGCCTCACACGCTTATGATTATGCCCTGATAAACATACACAGCATTGTAAAATCTTCTCTTCGATCATTGTTCTATGTAAAACGTAACTCCTAATGTGCTCGTTGTATTCATAATAATTGTTTAAGTTGATCTGAAACTGTGCACTATACTCACATTGATTGAAAATATGTACACCTTGTGTTGAAATGGATATGTCCCACTGGCCTATTGTTTCACCTGCTGAACAGATAACGGTGTTTATTTATAGACAATTCACAGAGGGTCATTTCTGGTTAGTTACATGACCTTACACATACTTTTAATTATTGGGAGTAACAGAACATATTGCTTGATATTTTGCTAATATTTAAAGGCGATGAAAAAAATGTAGCTTACAGCCAAATGGATGACCATCTCTTCATTTCAAGAAAGCAACCAGAAACTAGAATACAGGCTTAGAA
Organism: Olea europaea var. sylvestris; assembly: GCF_002742605.1. Classification (NCBI taxonomy): domain Eukaryota; kingdom Viridiplantae; phylum Streptophyta; class Magnoliopsida; order Lamiales; family Oleaceae; genus Olea; species Olea europaea. The sequence goes on from NW_019232414.1 coordinate 154,685, forward strand.
ATTTTCTGTCAGTGGCAAAAGAACCAACTCAGAAACAGATATTTAGAAGATAAATAATTGATTCTTTGTTCCACCATAAAGTTTGAGAGGACATTTTCCGAGCATTTGCAATGTCAGGAAATGTGAAATAGAAACTTGAACTCTTGTCATACGTTTTCATCAAAACTATAGAGTTCAGGCTTGATTTGGTTGGTGGTCAAATGCTAATAGAACGAAGTTTGCTGCGGAGGGACAGTTCCTCTCTTAAGCCAAGGTATTGAATTTGTAGTCGAATGCTATAAAAGGTTTAACTTTCCTTAAATGGACACCAATTATTGCTGAGATGGGATGGTTAGATGGTTTAACTTGGGGATACTGTGAATTACTGAAAATTTTTATTTGTGAAGGTTTGACAGTGGTCATTTTTGCAATCAAGTGACTGTCTTTTAATACCAAGTAGACCCTTTTTTTGGAATGTAGCTCTCCATTGCTTCTCTTGGAGGATACACAATTAGACAGCAAGAATGCATGCATTCTCTTTGTCAAAGTACAACACAAATGGACATTTCACTAACTGTGGTATGAGTTATTGCTTAAATTATTTGAATAGGGGTCCTAAAATTGAGTCACTTTTGGTAAAAAGATATCTGGCAAAAGTGATTGTGGGCTTTTATAGATTGAGCTTTTTGTCAATATACAAGTGCAAGCTATTTCTTAGATCTTTACTCTTTTTATGAAGTGCAGTCCCTTATCGGTTGTTCACAGTCCCCATCTTTATATGCACTTTTCTATCCAAATTTTGTTTGATTCGTTTGCACTTGTACATTACATTGGGCCATCCCCATAAAATCCTACACAAGAGAATCTAAAACTTGCATATTTTACCCTTTTTACCAAAAAAAATATTTTCTTTAGTGCTAGCAAGAAGGATTAGTACAGTTAATAACAGAGGAAATGAATGGATTTTATTATTTTACAATGCTGGTTTTCACTTTTTCCTTTCCGGCCTAGTCACACACAGAGGTCTATATTTTCATGATTTTTTGAAAATAGAATAAGTGAACACGAGAAATGTAATATCAAGAATCATTTTCTTCATTCTTTATATGTGTTATCAAAGTTCATAATTCACTTGCACTAAAAATTATTCAATGACATTGTCCAATCTCGGCCAAAAGTGGTAACTAATGCTTTAAAATTTAATGATTATTTCATTATTCCGTTTTGGCCCTTCCATAGTCGAATAATCTCTAATGTACAAGGCTCAAATGTGTTTTGACGACCTATTGCGGGTAACTTATCCAAAAAATTATCATTTGTAGCAAAACCCACCTACTTGTGAACTGGTATTCAATTCCAATACAGGTCATTCGGATAAGACTGACACTTGAGTAAGTTGATCTAACAATAGCTTCAAGAGGTGCACCACTAGCATTGATGTAGATGCAGCCTTTTACCTACACAAGTATTGTTTCTAAACCGTATTGCCTCAATGAGATCAAAAAACTTTTAATGTATGTTTGGTAGATTGTTATCAGCTGGCATTTGAGTCCAAATTCTTCACCAGCCAAAATGTGGCATAAAACATATAGAGTTATGAGTAATGTCAATATCTGGTGATAAGAGTGTTTTTGCACATTTATTGGGCACTTAATTTAATATAATTATTGATGAAAATAATGGAATTATACTACAATTAAGTAATATTTGATTTTGTAGATTTTTAAAAATCACCCGTGGTAAGAGAACAAAGCAAAAAAAGAGGAAAATTGACTAATAGTGTACAAATTTGTGATGTTGGGGACCAAAATGCATGTGT
>NW_019232414.1:162555-163578 GCF_002742605.1 Olea europaea var. sylvestris
TTAACGAACCGTACACTTGCGGTGATTTTAATTGAAAGAAAATATTTCGTGAACAAGTTTTTAACGTCGTTGTCGGGGATTGAGTATTCGTTTAATTTTATTTATATTGGCACTAATTCAAACATTTATCTTTACATTTTCTGTTATTTTGTTGTGTTTTATTTCATTTTATTCAATTTCATTTTGATTTGCTCTATTTAATATTTCATTTTAACATCTAAGCACTCCTTTTGACTCTTCTCATAGATTTGCATGTTACGGTCTGCTGAAAGAGAATTGATCCCAACTGATCTAGAAATCAAACGAACTCTACATCGAAGGTAGCGAGAAAACAGAGAGGCACAGCAACAAATGGTTAACGAACTAAACAATCCTATTATCCTAGCTAATGAAGTAGAAGCAGTGAACAAAAAATGAAATTTTGGGTGACTTCTTGACTCCACAAGTGATTCAAAGCCAGTTCAACATTGTGTGTCCACCGTTTGGGCAACCAAATTTTCAATTGAAAATGAATGTGATACAGCTATTCCAGAATGGGCATCAATTTTATGGCAGAGTCGAAGAAAATCCACATACACACATATCTCGATTCTTGGATATGTGTCAACACTTCAGATACCAAGGAATCTCGGACGATGCTATTAGGCTAAGACTTTTTCCATACACCTTGTGGGACAAGGCACTTGAATGGTTGGATTCACTCCCGGTTGTAAGTATTACTACATGGAACGAGTTGGTACATAAATTTTGCACAAAATTCTTCTCACCAGCCAAGATAGCGAAGCTGAGACAGACATATCAGTATTTAGTCAAGGAGAAAATGAATTGTTTGATGAAGCCTGGAATAGATTCAAAAACATGCTCCGAAAGTGCCCGCAACATGAGTTTGACAAAAAGACCCAAATTCGATTCTTCTATACAGGGTTACTTCCATACCACAAGAGCAGACTATGCACAATGGGGACAACGCCAACAGAGTAATTCATATGGAGAAACTTTCAATCCCAGTTGGAAGAAACATCC
>NW_019232414.1:164527-177462 GCF_002742605.1 Olea europaea var. sylvestris
GAAGAGACATTCTTGCTTCATAGTCCATCCGATGCCTATGAGGCATGTATTGCACAATCCCAATCAACCCAGTCAAATTTTCTTGAGATTGAAACATGTGCAAGGTTCTTAGAGACCAACCCACTATATACACAGAAGAGGCAATTCGAGGAACTTGGGATAGGAACTACAAATCCACTACCTTCCATTCAAAAACCACCAATTCTGGAACTCAAGCAACTGCCCCCATACTTAAGATATGCATACTTGGGGTCAGATACATTGCCAGTGATTATCTTGAACACAGTCAGTGAGGTGGGGGAAGAAAAATTAGTTAGGGTATTCAGGGAAAATAAGACGGCAATTGGGTGGACGATAGATGACATAAAAGGGATCAGCCCTTCTTTGTGTATACACAAAATTCTCATGGAGGAGAATAGTAAGCCAAGTATAGAGGGACAGAGAAGACTGAACCCAAACATGAAGGAAGTAGTCAGAGTAGAGGTATTGAAATTATTGGATGTAGGCATTATTTACCCAATCTCAAATAGTACATGGATAAGCCCAGTTCAAGTTGTGCCGAAGAAAGGGAAATTACAGTGGTTCAAAATGAGAAGAATGAGTTAATCTCCACCAGAACAGTAACGGGATGGGGAGTTTGCATTGATTATCGTAAACTCAATGCAGCTACACGAAAGGATCATTTTCCACTACCATTTATTGACCAGAAGTTAGAAAGATTGGCATGGCATTCACACTATTGCTTCTTTGATGGATACTCAGGCTACAATCAGATACTAGTCGTGCCAAATGATAAGGAAAATACCACTTTCACTTGTCCTTACAGCACTTTTGCCTACCATAGGATGCCTTTCGACCTTTGCAACGCCTGGGCCACATTCCAGAGATGTATGATGGTAATATTTTTCGATATAATTGAAAGGTTTATCGAGGTGTTCATGGACGACTTCTCAGTATTTGGATCTTCATTTGATGAATGTTTGGAGCACTTGAATTTGGTATTATAGAGATGCAAGGAGACAAACCTAGTTTTAAATTGGGAGAAATGCCACTTTATGGTGCAACAAGTCATTGTGCTTGGACATTGAGTTTCAGCAAAAGGAATTGAGGTGGACAAGATAAAAATTCTGGTTATAGAGAAGTTACCACAGCCTACATCAGTTAAAGGGATTCGCAGTTTCTTGGGGCATGCGGGGTTTTACAGGAAATTTATAAAGGACTTCTCAAAGATCACTAAACCACTATGCAATATGCTAATGAAAGACGTACCTTTTGAGTTTAATGAGGAATGTCTCATAGCATTCAACTTCGTTGAAGGAGAAACTCACGACAGCACCAATAATTGTGGCACCAAACTGGGAACTGCCATTTGAATTAATGTGTGACGCCAGTGATCACACCGTGGGTGTAGTATTAGGACAGTGGAGAAACAAGGTTTTCTATGTGATCTACTATGCAAGTAGAACTCTAAATGATGCACAGAACAATTATGCAACCACCGAAAAGGAGCTTTTGGCTGTGGTATATGCATTTGATAAGTTTAGATCATACCTTGTGGGGTCTAAGGTCATTGTCTACACAGATCATGCTACACTAAAGTATCTACTCACAAAGAAGGATAAAAAGTCGAGATTGATTCGTTGGGTGCTATTGCTGCAAGAATTTGATATCAAAATAAGAGACAAGAAGGGCAGTGAGAATGTAGTAGCAGACCACTTATCCCGATTGGAATTCGGGAAGACTGAAGAATTTATGGATATCAATGTGATCTTCCCAGATGAGCAGATGTTGAGAGTAGATGAAGCATCTTGGTATGCAGATATCGTCAACTATCTGGCCAGATCCATCCCACCGCCAGATTATTCGAATCACCAGAGGGGAAAGTTCTTCGCTGAACTGAAGTACTATTTTTGGGAAAATCCAATTCTCTATAGGCAAGGGGCTTATCAAATAGTAAGAAGATGCATACCTGAAGATGAAATACTCGAGATTCTTTAGCACTACCATTCATCTGCATATGCAGCACACTTTAGGGCTTTGAAAACAGCTACAAAGATCTTACAATCTGGATTTTACTGGCCTACACTATTTAAGGATGCCTTCAAGTTTGTCAAGAGATGTGACAGATGTCAACGCACTGGAAATATCTCAAGGAGGAATGAAATGCCACTGAATAACATTTTGAAAGTGGAGATATTCGATGTCTAGGGAATTGACTTCATGGGACCTTTCCATCCTTCATTCTCAAATCAGTACATCTTGGTAGCTGTGGATTATGTATCTAAATGGGTGGAAGTGGTTGCACTACCAACAAACGACGCGAAGGAAGTAATTGGATTCCTGAAGAAGTATATTTTCAACCGTTATGGTACACCGCAGGCTATAATCAATGACAGGGTCAAACATTTTGCAATCACCAGTTTGAGCAGTTGTTGAATTAATATGGCATAAAACACCGTGTAGCCACCCCATATTATCCACAAACCAGTGGGAAAGTTGAAATATCTAATTGACAGTTGAAGAGAATACTTGAAATTACAGAAAATTAATCAAGAAAAGACTGGTCGAAAAAACTGAACGATGCACTATGGGCCTAGAGAACAGCATTCAAGACACCGATAGGCATGTCCCCATACCGCCTAGTTTTTGGAAAAGCATGCCATCTACCACTAGAGATGAACACCAAGCATATTGGGTCGTGAAATAGTTAAACATGGATTTGAATGTCACTGGTGAAAAACACATACTACAACTTAATGAGTTAGATGAATTTAGAATGGAAACATATGAAAACTCAAAGCTCTACAAAGAACGAACCAAAAAGTGGCACGACATACATATTCAGAGGTGAGAGTTCAAAGTAGGGCAAAAGGTTCTATTATATAACTCGAGACTCAAGCTTTTCCTAGGAAAACTAAGGTCAGGTAGTCGAGTCCGTACACTATCACGAAGGTCCTACCGTATGAGGCCATTGAAGTCAGTCATGAAACTAAGGGTACCTTTACAGTTAATGGGCAAAGGTTGAAACATTATTAGGGCGGTGATTTCTCCAAACAAAAGTCCACCGTTCAACTCGGGACACCAGAATGAAGCAGCTACAGGAAAGTCAAGCTATCGACTATAAACTAGCACTGGGTGGAAGGCAACCCACTGTATCCTTTGATTCATTTTATCTTCGTTTGCATTAGTTTAGGAAATTTTAATTTAATGTTTACATTTTCAGTTAGGTTATCGATCATCCTTGCATGTCAATAGAGTCTAAGCACCGTTCACACAAGTCCCTAGGCATTAAGCACGAGTTAAAACAGATTGAAGTTGTTTTTGGGTGATTGGGGATATAATTCATGCATTTCAAGACAAAAGGTTGTTTTCAAAAATTTAAAGGTTCAATGTGTGATTGAGAGTTCAAAGTGGTTTTAGCACTAAGTTAAAACACACACACACACCAAGATGCTTAAAAACCTTACTTTGAAAAGTTTGGGGTGTTGAAAGGTCGGGTCACGGTATTAATTGAAAATCAAAGTTGGTCGAGGTTGTGATCTTGGGGGAAAATCAATTTTTTTTTACTTTATTTTTTTGTTTTATTTCATTTTATTTTATTAATGTAAAAAAAATGTGTCTATACGGTCGCATAGACATCAACCAAAAAGAATAGGGGGGCCAATGCCATCACTATGTGATAGTAGTGAATTGGTCGTGGATTTAACCCATGACCAGTTCACTCTCACTCACTCCCCCCTCATCTTCCCCACCAACTCGCGCACACACACACCCAAACACACCTCTCACTCGATTCATAGGTCACGATTTCTACCCATATTCACACACCCAACACGCAAATTCATCACACTATCAAGAATTGAAGGGTAACTAATTCACCCACATTCACACCAAGTTTTAGGTACAATTCTCTAAGCCCGAAATATTTACTTCGAATTGGAGGGTTTGAATTCTCTTATTTTCCAACAATTGGTGAATATTGAATGTTATGTCATGTTTGTGATTGTTGTCTGACATTGGATGCTAGTTTAGAAAGCTTCATATGCCAAAGTTGTGAAAACTTCAAAATGATCATAATGTGTTTGATGACATGACCAAGTGACAAATTGTGTGAATTTGGGTGCTTCTTGCACGAGTAATAACTGACAAATATGGTGGCTAACGCATTGTGATAAATTCCCACATCAATTGAGATAGAAAACATAAAAATCCATTTTGCAACACATAGGCACATGGTTAGGTCACGGCATGTCACGGCATCTCACGTCACCCACTTTGGCACATAATTTGACACACCAAACGAAATCCGATTGATTTGAAATTTGAGCATGTGCTAGACCTCATTGAATACTTCCTTATAACCAGAGATTCCTTGAAAAATTTCGATATTTCTCGATGATGCCCAGGGTTGAAAGTGCGTACTCGATCATGGATTAAATTTTCATAATGTGCATGTTTGGGCCTAATTTTGCTAGTTTTTCCTATTGGCGTAATATTTCTACTATCTTGAATATCATGTTTTGAATATTGCACACCAATGTGTTATACATGCATGTTGAAACAAGTTTGGAGGATTTGTGAAATACGTGCCTTATCGATCTCATTCTATTTATCGTGTTTCAACAAGAAGTTTAATGAGTGCTATTTTGCAACTTTGCAAGATGCCTCCAAAATAAACTTCCAAGGGGAAAGAAAAAGTGGACCCATCAGTAGGAACGACACGCAACCGAGAGCTTGAAGGGGGTGTACAGAGGTTCTTGAATTCTGACGCTGCAGCATGGTATGAAAACATTGTAAGTCGATGGGATGTGATTCCAGAATAGCCAGTTAAGTTAGAGGATTTCCCGGGCTATGAATTGAGTACTTTGGTCGACAATTGTGGTTGGGCAAGGATAGTTGAGCATCCACACCCTATATATGAAACCTTGGTGGGTGAATTCTATACAAACTTCAATATTGAGATTGACACACCAGGGTTTGAACACATGCTTCAGACATGGGTGAGTAGAAAGTGGATAATGTTCTTGCCAGAGGTTATACACGACTATTATTAGCTGACTTGGGACAACATATCCCCCGTCCCGACCGTATTCAACTGGAATGAAGTTGCAGAAATCTTGTTGAGACGGGAGAATGCATGGCCACTCCGTACCACTGAATGGCACCAGATTGAGCTGACACCTTCGATAGCCATCTTGTGGCTATTTATGTGCCATAACATCTAGCCTATCTCACACAGGACCACATTTACAGATGCTACAACTGGATTCATTTATCACCTAGTATAGGAAAATAAATTGATCTCACAACTTTATGCTATGATCAGATACATCATGTGGGAACTGTGGGGGATAGGCACAGCTCTATGATTTTTCCTAGCCTCATCACTGGTATATGTAGGGCTACGAGAATCAATATTGTACCAAGGGAGGTGCCTGCTAAACCTAGCCCCTTTATAAAGCGCAATACTTTAGAAGCTCAAGACAGAGCTAGGGTCAAGCACAGAGAAAAGGAAGAGAATGAGTGTCGCAGGCGGCAGGCAGAGCAGGACCAGGCCCCTGTAGATCAGGAGATGCCACAGGTACCACTACCACAGGTTGAGGTCGACACACAGTTATTGCGTCAAATATTCGCAACAACCACAAGGGTCAACCGTGATATACAGGGCATCCAGCAAGCTCCAGGGGCTTTGACCACCGACATGTAGACAGCCCAACGTGATATCAGTACCACTCAAACCATGGTACAGACTGCATATCAGGAGGCCCGATCAACTAGGCGAGAGATGGAAACTATGAATGAATGACTGAGTATATATGTGGGTAGAGCGGATGGAATATAGATAAGAGTAAACAACACTTGGAATCGAATACGTAGCATGGAGGGTGAAGTTAGAGCACAAAGTAGCATGATGAGAGCTATGCAAGTAGAGCAAGTCCAACAGTCAGATCTACTGAGGCAAATCATGGCTCATTTTCCACATCCACTGAGCGACAACACCGCAGGACCCAACTATCAGTCACCACCACCACAGTAATTAGGGAAATTTTATTTAACTCATTCTGCTATTTTTAATTTGCACTTGTCCTTTAAATTATGCCTTTTGAAACTTTTATATTTCACACTGAGGGCAATGTACTATATAAATTTGGGGGTGGTGGTATAATTCTTGAACGTAACACATTTTGGAAACTAAATTATCAGCATGTAATGTAATCCTTTTGAAACGATCACAGTCCATTAATACCTTGTTACTGATTGCATATTGTGTGCTTGATGAGTGATTATTGGATCAATATGGTGTATTAAGTTCATTGCATATCTGTGTGGGTTTGATAGCCTTGCCAGTAATGATGTAATTATTGGGAGAGGTATGTGTTAGGAACTGAGAATATGGTGCAGAATTTGATTAACTGATACTTGTTGAGGTAGTACTTGACATTCCATATGCACGCCACTCATGTCATACATGTCAGGTGAGTGATTGGGTTTGAATAAAGCAGGAGAAACCAGAAGTCCTCAATTAGATTAAGCCATAAATTAATGTAGACCCATAAACTAAAGTGCCTTAATAAATAGTTTGGAGATGGTTTAACAATTATGGGGAAACATTGAGATAAGTGGGGGCTCCATGCATGAATTACGCAATGTGGATTGCCTAGACAAGTGAGATGAAAACTAGGTCTTAAATTGGGGGTTGATTCTAGAGATCAAATGTCTAAAAACATGCAAAAAGGGGCATAATTTTATGTTAGGAAAATATAACACCTTCCCAAGCCTTTAAGGACATCTCGAAATCTGGTGTCCTAAAGCCAACTAGTTTGGGAGTCACCAGCCTAAAGCTCATTACAGAGGTCATATAGAAAGCAAGAGGGAAAGAGGTCAATAAAAAGTCATTTGATTGAGCCTTTATAATTCGAGTGAATAAGCCTGCAAGGATTTAAAATTTGGTGTCCTAAGGCCAACTGGTTTGGGAGTCACCGACCTAAAGTTCGTTAAAAAAATTAATAATACAGAATATGATGGTATGAATAAAGCCCTTGGACATTCGGTTGATAAAAATCACACCTTCAAGGCGAGATAAGTAACTTAGTTTAATCTCAAGTATTGAAGCAATCAATTATAGGAGAGCCTTCACTTGTTGACATGCGAACCTATGATGGTGGGATCTATCCAAATAAAGAGAGGGTAAGGACTACAGTCACCTATACCTTTAACTTTAAAACACAACCCCGGGATAAGTGAGTGAAAAGAATAAGTTTGAGGGGTTGTGTATCTCTCGAGCGAAGTAAGGATATTTTTTACCATTTTGGGATCAGGATTTAACCAATCATGAGCTTGATAACTTGGCATGACTTTACACACACACGTCAAGTATGCATTCATCAGATAAGGGTTGATTTTCTTCTTGCACTATTGAAACTGTTCCTTGTATTGGTTACTGAATTCCTATCCTGAGACTTAGCAGGTTGTTAAGCCATGTTTTGTGTAGAGTTAAATCACTATTTTGTTTGAGGACAAACAATAGTTAAAGTTTGGGGGTTTGATAAGTATGTTTTTACACACTTATTCGATCCACAAAACATGACTAATTATTGATAAAATTGGTTGATTATGACTTAATTCTATGCAATTTCATGTTATAGGGCCATATTGATGGATAGGATGGAATTCACGAGAAAAAGAAGCAAAAAGGACCAAAACGCACCAAAATAAAAGTTCAAGGACCAACATGCAAATATCCAAAATATGAACCGAAGGAGCAATCAAATATTTGATTGATGCAAGTACCAATTGGAGGTTAACATTGATAGAGGGAATGAAAAGAAGGAAAAAAGAGGCCAAGAATGTGGAAAATAAAGTTTAAGGACTAAAATCAACGTTCGAAAAAGGGGAACATATGCAGTTGCATAGGTTATACCTATGCGATCACATAGGAACATCCCGAACATTAAAGGGCCAATTTTTGTTTGCCTATGCGGCCGCATAAGTTAAGCCTATGTGGATAGGCATAAATCAGGGACCGAACCAGTAGTTTCCTATTTTCGATATAACTCTTTTGGAACTTGATTGGGACGCGATATAAAAATCTAAAGCCATCATATTTCGAGCCAGAACGTATTGGGAGGGAAGAAACTACATCTTGGAGAGGATTTTGAGCGCAAGTAACGAAGAATTGCATGAGGATTTTCAAGATTTATCAAAAATTCATAACCCGGTGATGTTCTTTCTTCAAAATCTGATGTATTCTTATATTTTATCTATGTTAGGCTAGATTTTCATGTACTAGGAGATCAATGAGATCAATGTACCATGTGATTTGATCTTTAATTTTCTAGTTTTACAATTTGATATTAAAAACACGTTTTGATTGTTTCAAATGATTTATATACAATTATTATTTCCGCAATTAAGAGCCCGTAATTGTGTGAGTTTAGGTGGCTTATTCTTGCATTCGAGAGAATTGGAATATGTTCGACATTATATAAATCATCGTAGGATCCAATAGGGGATAGAAATATACCGTTATACCCTACGTGAATCTTTAAGTGTTCACAAAACCACATGCATTTTTATATATGCACTTGTCATAGAAATATAGATCGGTGGTATGTAAAAATAGGTTCGATACATCTCGAGAGAGAGTATTGGATAGATTTAGGAGCATTGATTCTTCAACAATTTAAGTGTGTTGTCACATTGTGATTAATAGGGTTTAAAAGTGATAATTGTATGGAAAATCGTGATCCTAGTGTTTTTAATTTTCATTGAATAAAACTAATTCGCACTCTGAACATATAATTTACAGGTTAATTCATTAAAATATCATTTTACATACTGAGTTCATTCCAATCATCAAGTTTGCATAATTAGGGTTTACTAAATTAGGGTTTTTCTAAGAATAAATTCCAGTTTTAACAGATTTATTTCGGTTAATGCTAAAATAGTTAGAATTAAACTACTCAATCTCTGTGGGACGATACTCGAAACTTAACATTTCACTTTATTACTTGTTAACGAACCGTACACCTGCGGTGATTTTAATTGAAAGAAAATATTTCGTGAACAAAAACCAAAGGAGGTTCAAAGCTTAATAGGATGTGTGGCCGCCTTAAACTGCTTCATTTCGAAGGCTAACGATAAATGCCTCCCGTTCTTCAAAGCTTTGAAAGAAGTTAAGACGTTTCAATGGACGAGGAAGTGTGAAGAGGCTTTTAGGATCTAAAAATGCACCTAGGATGGGCCTTCCTCTTCTCAAAGCCTAAGCCCAAAGAAGCCCTACAACTTTACTTGGTCGTCTCCAATGAGGCTTTAAGCGCTGTCTTAATCAGAGATGAGAGAACCGCTCAGCTACCTATCTACTACATTAGCAAGGTGCTCCAAGCGCCTGAAACTTGTTATCCCAATATAAAGAAGTTAGCCTTAGCCTTGACTATGGCTTCTAGAAAATTGGGGACGACAAAATAAATGTACTGACCAACTTCTCTCTCAGGCAAGTACTTCAAAAACTTGACGCTTTAGGAAGGTTGTTGAAATGGGCTGTGAAACTCAATGAATTTGACATATACTTTGAGACAATAGCTGCCAACAAGGGCCAAACCTTAACTGATTTTGTGGCCGAATTCGCCCATGCCCTGGAAATGGAGAAGATGATAGAGCCTTTCAAGCTGAGCACATGGAACTTACTTCAGGACAGCTCAACTGGAGAAGCGAGCTAGGGTACAGCCGTGGCCCTGGTGAGCCCCAAAGGTCACAAGCTGAATTTTGCAGTACGGTTTAGATTGCAAGCCACTAACAATGTGACTGAGTATGAGGCATTGCTTGTTGGTCTTCGACTGGGCAAAGAAATATAAGTAAGAAGGCTACTCATTAGCAACTATTCTCAATTGATCATTAGCTAGGTTAATGGCAACTTCACAACCAAGGACAAAAGTATGGTTGTATATCTCATGTTCGTGAGGGACCTACTCTTTTCCTTTTAAAAGTTCGAATTAACTCAAATCCCAAGCATTGAAAACGCCCATACCGACGCATTATCTAAGTTAGCCAGCATAAATATTCGAAACTGTTGACGGTGGTCCTTTTTGAGCAGCTCCTCAAACCTTCCATCGTAACCCAAGAGGTGATGTGGGTAGGAGGAACACCATCCTGGATGCAACTTATCATAGCCTATCTCAAAGACTAGGTCTTCCCCACAACAAAGAAGAGGCTTACAAACTGAGAAGGAGGTCAGCTCATTTTGCACTATAAGAGGGGTTTCTCTTCTCCTCTCTTTCGATGCATCGGAGGAGAAGAAGATACTTGCATACTTTGCGAAGACATGAAGGCATGTGTGGTAACCACTCGAGATGTTTGGCATTGGCAAGGAAAATACTGAGGCATGTCAATTCATTGGCCTACATTGAAAAAGGATGCCATTCAGTTTTTGCGGAATGTGACAAATGTCAATGCTTCTCCCCCATTCAAAGGCTACCATCCCAGGAATTAACCTTTGGCCCCTTGCCAAGTGGGGTGTGGACCTCATAGGTCCCCTACCCAAAGGAAAGAGGAAGTACAAGTTTTGACATCATTGCCGTAGACTATTTCATAAAATGGGTCGAAATCGAGCCTCTAGCAAAAATCACGAAAGTAAATGATAAGTGTGTTTTTGCACACTTATTTACATCACAAACATGACTTAAATACAAGTAAAATGATTGAATTGTTACTTAATTTTGTCGAATTCATGCAATGTAGGTAATTCTATGGAAATAGTGGAATTCAGGAGAAAAGAGCCGAATAAGGACCAAATTGGAGCAAAATGAAAATTTAGGGACCAAATTGCAATTATCTGAAAGTTGAGAAGGAATGAAATTTGAGGATCAAAATGACTCAATTTAGACATTCACTCTACTATGCGGTCGCATAGTATAAAACCTATGAGGTCGCGAGTAACCCTCCAGGGATTAAAAATGCTATATTTCATATACCTATGCGGTCGCATAGGTATAACCTATGCCCGATTTTTGCAGTTTCCTTATATGAATGCAACTCCTTTGGTAACCTAATTTCGACAGGTTTAAATAGCAAATAAACATCCAGAAGCCGCACGAACGAATTGGGAGGCAAAAACATTCATTTTTGGAGAGGATTTGAAGGCAAGAACAAGGATTGATGCGAAGATTTACAAGATTTCTTCAAGTTTTGATAACCCGGTGATGTATTTTATTCAAAACTTGATAGATTTCATTATTTTTATCATGATAGGCTAGATTTCTGCAGCTAGGTGATCGATGAACCATGTAATTATTATTAAACTTGTTATTTCATGACTTTGAATTCATAGTTCGATGGGATATTTGAATGAATTATATTGATTTATTTATTTTCACAATTAATGTGCACTTAATTTGTGTGAATTTGGTGGTTTAATTCTGAATTTGAGAAAATTGGATTAGACTCGACATATATAATTCATCATAGGGTCCGATAGGGGATAGAAATATACCCCTATACCCTATGTAAATCTTTAATTGCTCACAAAAAGATTACATGCGTTCTTGTATAATTGCATCCGTCATAGAGATATAGGCTGGTGATTTATGAGAATAGGTTCAATACATCTCAAGAGAGATTATTGAATAGATTTAGGAGCATTGATTTGTCAAATTCTTATTGGATCATCAAAATTGTGAAATTAGGGTTTAATTAGTAATTATTTGGGGATTCGTGATCCTAGTGCATTCGTTTTACATAGATTTTCATAAATTGACAATACATTTCATTTATTTTCATAACATTTCGTAATTGAGTCATTCTTTAAGTGAATTTGAGTAATTAGGATTTTTCAATTTGGGGATTTCTCCCAAAATTAGGGTTTGATTTGAAATTAGGGTTTTTCAATTTGGGGATTCCTCCCAAAATTAGGGCTTTTAATTCTAAAATTCATCTTAAATCAATTAGTTTCAGTTAAAGCTAAAATAAATAAAATTGAACTACTCTTTCTCTGTGGGACGATACTGGGACTTCTAAAGTCCACTTTATTACTTGTCACGACCCGTACACTTGTGGTAATTTAAATCGAAAGAAATATTTCGCGAACAGTAAATACTTCCAAGTTCTTATGGAAGAATATCATATGCCGATTTGAAATTTCCCATTCAATCATCGAACAATAAGAGGCAATTTTACAACAAGAAGGTCTGGGAGTTGTGTGAGGAGCTGGGGATCAAGAAACATTTTTCCACACTGCATCATCCTCAAGCCAATCGGCAAGTCAAAGCTGCGAACAATACCATTAAACACACTCTAAGATGAAAGCTCGATGCCTTCAAAGGAGAATGGGTTGACGAATTACCAAGTGCTATGGACAATCCGAACTACAAGTAGGACTCCAACGGGAGAATCCCCATTCTCTATGACTTACAGTGCCAAGACTATGAGCCCAGTAAAAGTCAAACCTCCTTCTCTATGTCGACTACACTTTGGTGAAATATCAAATAACAAACTTAAAAGGTGTGAACTCAATTTCCTTGATGAGAAGAGAGATGACTCTCAGTTGAAATTGGCCGTTTACCAAAGGAAGATGGCCCATTACTATAATGCTAAAGTTAAAAAGAGGTCTTTTCAGATTAACGACCTGGTACTTCGAAGAGTGTTCATGTCCTCCAAAGAGCTAGGCGTAGGCATTTTATGTCCAAACAAGGAAGGCCCTTATTGTATAAAGGAAGAGATCCGGTATGGAACTTATAGGATCGAATACTTGAATGGCAAAGTACAGCTCATTTCGTGGAATATTGAGAACTTGAGAGTTTACTATTAATGAATGCACTTCGTTGCAAGAAGATCCTGCCTAGCCCTTGTAAAAAAAATTTGAATGTGAATGAGAAGTTTATGTTTCCTACGATACTGTCTAGAACAAAAAAGGATAAACTCTATTCAAAGTGTCGGCGTCT
>NW_019232414.1:181615-182473 GCF_002742605.1 Olea europaea var. sylvestris
AAATAAATAAATAAATAAGGACTTACAATCGTTTATGTTACTGCTGCTGCTCACATTTAAGTTGCTGGTCATTATTTCTGCTGTTGCTGCTCTTATCGCAACCCTAGCCTAATAACTAAAATCTATCTATATTCTACCATATAACAACCCAATCATGTAAGCACAACCCCACTCAAATATTCGACCCTTTATATACCTACATATATTATTCCTTTGACCCACCCATGTCAGCCCAACCTACGCCAATACTCTCATACATCAATTTTCTCTTACATCTACCCTAAGCAGATACGCCCCAACTTACTCTCTCAAGCAGGCCCAAAACTTCATGAACCTACACAGCCCAATTCTAATTTTATCAGATCCAATTTCCCAACACCACATATTCATATAAGCTCAATCCATTCCCAAACGACCCAAATCCAGTAACCCAATACCAACGACAACCCACATATCATACCAATTCAATATAGTAAACCAATCCAGTTAGAGGAAATTACACAGTTCCATGTAGCACAAGTTCACATTTCAAATTTCAGGTACGAAATTTTTTATGTAGAAATTAGGTATTGATCTAATACTTGAAATGTCTAAAAGTAATTGCTCCCTCAACTAACAACCACACCCATCCAAACCCTAAAAATCTCACATAATTCAACATACCCCTCAACCACCACCCTCTCACACTCACTCTCACAAGGACAACCCACCACCCTCTCTCACTCACTCTCACATGCACAACACACAACCCAACAATCCGACAGAGTCTATGTGTTATGTTGGATGAATTTTGTGAATAGTGACGCCAAAATAAGTATAATGATGGTTTGTAAATCCGTGCCGAAAATTGGACAGAGT
>NW_019232414.1:184736-186691 GCF_002742605.1 Olea europaea var. sylvestris
AGTGATTTAAGTTAAATTTTGAAAACATGAAAAGTTATTTAAATTACAGGATATGTACTTCCTATGTTATTTCCTTTTCTCCAGATTTGACGAGAGGTTCACGGGTTGTAGAAATAGACAATATGTTACCAAAAGAGCCTGATCTTACTCTTTCCAAAAATAAAAGTGAGGAGAAAGAAATTATTGAGGTATCACGTGAGTGACTATTTTATCTTAAGACGTTTCACACATTATTTGATTGCAATCAAAAGGTTACGATTGGAAATGTAATTAATATGTAATATGTTTATTATTTATCTACATTTTTACTTATTGGATTTATATAATATTTGTATATATAAAAAAAATGAATTATATTTTATGTATTTATTTTAGAAATCACATCTATTAAAAAAACTAAGTTGATCAAATGATATTAAATTTTGATGCTGAATGTTAGTAAAGAAAAAAAAGTGGGGGAGGGAAAAATGAAATTTGTTAATTACGGAGGTAGTTTGGTGCCTAGAAAGTTTACGGAGGCTCAACTTTGAGCCTCCGTAATTATGGAGGCACTTTGATGCCTCCGTAATTACGAAGGCTTTGCCTTTTGAGCCTCCATGATTATGGAGACATTATTTTTTTCCCCTCTTTTTCTCTTAACTGTTATTACAACAAATACTTCAATATTATTTTTTTGTTTTGTCAAACGTAATTTTATTATTTTATATGGAGTTATACTTTAGTTTAAACATGAGTTTCTTATTTTGTATGGAATTTAACTAATAGTTGGACTTTCTTAACGTTATTTTTAAAATTTTGCAATTTCTATTTATGTGATGATAAAAATTTATAATATATAATATAGATATATAAAAATGAATAAGTATATTTAGTTTTTTTTCTTCCAACTATAATACTTAAGTGAGTATAATTTATTCATTTCCCTGTTTATGTCATTTTCATTTTACATTTTGAACGAAAACGTCGATGTTTTCGTTTCGTTCTTGCAAACACCTTGTCTTTGTCATTATTTTAATCGTTGTCCTTATTTTCACTGTACCTTTCCCATCCCTCCCATCCTTTTGATTTCTCCCTGTCTTCAATTGCGTGCATATTTTGTTTAGCAATATTTAATTCAACAATAGACTTGTTGTTGTTGTTGATGGGTTTTCTTTCTTTTTTTTTCGATATATTTCCTATTGTTCGGGTCATGGAAATGTATGCATTTTTTTGGGTTCTTTTATATGAGGATATTGTTTTGTGCATACTCTAGTTATGTTTCCAATTTTATTAAGTTGATTTTGGTGGTTTCTATTTTTCAGCAATACAATGGGTAAGCAATATTGGACACCTACATCTGTACAGTTTCAAGTTCTTGAATCTATATTTAATCAAGAGAATAAAACCCCAAACAAGTCAAGGATCATGCAGATAGTCTCCGAACTATCGTTGCATGGGCAAATCTCTGATATGAATGTTTATAATTGGTTTAAGAATAGACGTGCTCGTTTAAGAAAGCTGGACCCATCCATACAGGTATGCGATTCTGAACTTGTAATTCAGCCAATGGTACAAAAAGACAAATTGAGTAAGAGACATATAGGTACAATTTGTTGTTTAAATGTGATTTCTTGTTGGTTTAATGTTTTTTACGTAATTTTAACATAAATATTTGGTATTATAGAAGTATCTACAAGTTCTATATATATGCTAGGAAGAAGGATGAGATGTTGTCCTAAATTCACAGTAGGTTTCATAGATTAAATATATTTTTTTATAATTTTTTTTTTGCATCCGGCTATTTATTTGGTCATGTTGCAATACACTTTTCTTTCATCTTGTTTTTGTGAAATTATTTTTTAATCCAATTTTTGCAGTTTTGTTGTCTTTCAGCAATCTTATACTAATTTTATGATTGTAGATTCTATTGATCATGTCAAATTACAGAAGGATCTTCAAGTTGATGAAAACATTGG
>NW_019232414.1:189160-189904 GCF_002742605.1 Olea europaea var. sylvestris
TTGAATTTGATACATACTACTTAAGAAATCTATAATTACGAGTTTTGCTTAATTGGACTGCCAATCTATTGTTAGCCTAAAAGTGGATATTTTCTCTGCTAATCCATCTTATGTCAAGGAGAATAACATTGAGCTATACAAGGTTAGTTATTTTTACATGTCATTATGCGTTTCAATTATACTTTACTTGTTAGTACGAAACATGGTGCACATAAAAGAGTCAGATCATTATCTTTAAACATGTCCTTCATAATATTCCATGTTCAACATATCTTTATTTATTTAGGTCGCTGATAAGATACGAGAAGAAAGGATAAAAAACACAAGTTTATTACATAATATTTCAATCAATATATTTTGATTATCTACTACAATTAGGACTTGCAGGAATGAAGAAAGTATTCGTTATTACAGATATCTATCGCAATCTTTCGTCTATATATGCTCATCCTATCCGACGAAACTGATTCAATTGGATATCCCAAAACAAAGCATTCTATATATTTGAGCACGAAAAGTCCACAATTAGGCCTGTGGAAGAAATAGTTTAGTGTTAGAATAAATGACTAAGTTTAGGAAATTAAATATTCTGCTAAAAAACAAACCACTTAAATGCTTACCCATTTTTTGCACAGTTTAGGTAAGGTATGATCTCCTCTTTCATTTGTTTATTTCTATGTTTCCTTATATCTCCTCTAGAAGATAAAGTTGTTTTCAATAGTGCTTCTACCACAGTCAATGAAG
>NW_019232415.1:0-2684 GCF_002742605.1 Olea europaea var. sylvestris
AGTCAAATTTTGGTCAATTCCAACGCAGGCGCGAAAAATGACGAAATTACACCCGGCGCGATTTTTTTTCCAGATAAACCTGTAAAATTCGAGCCGATTCCGACACAGTCGAGAAAAATGAGGAAATTGCCGCCGCGCGTGAATTTTATTTCCAATCAAACTGCCAAATTTCAGCCAATTCCGACACAGTCGAGAAAGATGACGAAATTGCCCCAGGCGCGATTTTTGTTTCCGATCAACCAGTCAAATTTTAGCCAACTCCGACCCAGTCGCGAAAAATGACGAAATTGCCCCACCGCGATTTTTGTTTCCGATCAACCTGTCAAATTTGAGCCCATTCCGGCACAGTCGACAAAAATGACGAAATTGCCCCCGACGCGATTTTTATTTCCGATCAACCAGTCAAATTTTAGCCAACTCCGACCCAGTCGCGAAAAATGACGAAATTGCCCCCGGCGCGATTTTTACTTCAGATCAAACTGCCAAATTTCAGCCAATTCCGACACAGGCGAGAAAAATGACGAAATTGCCCCCGGCGCGATTTTTGTTTCCGATCAAGATGTCAAATTTCAGCCAATTCCGACACTGTCGCAAAAAATGACGAAATTACACCCGGCGCGATTTTTGTCCCCGATAAACCTGTCAAATTCGAGCCCATTCCGACACTGTCGCAAAAAATGACGAAATTGGCTCGGGGCGCGATTTTTGTTCCCGATCAACCTGTCAAAATTAAGCCCATTCCGACACTGTCGCAAAAAATGACGAAATTGGCTCGGGGCGCGATTTTTGTTCCCGATCAACCTGTCAAAATTAAGCCCATTCCGACACTGTCGCAAAAAATGACGAAATTGGCTCGGGGCGCGATTTTTGTTCCCGATCAACCTGTCAAAATTAAGCCCATTCCGACACTGTCGCAAAAAATGACGAAATTGGCTCGGGGCGCGATTTTTGTTCCCGATCAACCTGTCAAAATTAAGCCCATTCCGACACTGTCGCAAAAAATGACGAAATTGGCTCGGGGCGCGATTTTTGTTCCCGATCAACCTGTCAAAATTAAGCCCATTCCGACACTGTCGCAAAAAATGACGAAATTGGCTCGGGGCGCGATTTTTGTTCCCGATCAACCTGTCAAAATTAAGCCCATTCCGACACTGTCGCAAAAAATGACGAAATTGGCTCGGGGCGCGATTTTTGTTCCCGATCAACCTGTCAAAATTAAGCCCATTCCGACACTGTCGCAAAAAATGACGAAATTGGCTCGGGGCGCGATTTTTGTTCCCGATCAACCTGTCAAAATTAAGCCCATTCCGACACTGTCGCAAAAAATGACGAAATTGGCTCGGGGCGCGATTTTTGTTCCCGATCAACCTGTCAAAATTAAGCCCATTCCGACACTGTCGCAAAAAATGACGAAATTGGCTCGGGGCGCGATTTTTGTTCCCGATCAACCTGTCAAAATTAAGCCCATTCCGACACTGTCGCAAAAAATGACGAAATTGGCTCGGGGCGCGATTTTTGTTCCCGATCAACCTGTCAAAATTAAGCCCATTCCGACACTGTCGCAAAAAATGACGAAATTGGCTCGGGGCGCGATTTTTGTTCCCGATCAACCTGTCAAAATTAAGCCCATTCCGACACTGTCGCAAAAAATGACGAAATTGGCTCGGGGCGCGATTTTTGTTTCCGATCAAACAGCCAAATTTCAGCCAATTCCGACACAGTCGAGAAAAATGAAGAAATTGGCTCGGGGCGCAATTTTTGTTTCCGATCAACCAATCAAATTTTAGCCAATTTCGACACAGTCGCGAAAAATGACGAAATTACACCCGGCGCGGTTTTTGTTCCCGATAAACCTTTCAAATTTGGGCCCATTCCGACACAGTCGAGAAAAATGACGAAATTGCCCCCGGCGCGGTTTTTGTTTCCGATCAACAAGTCAAATTTTGGTCCATTCCAACGCAGGCGCGAAAAATGACGAAATTACACCCGGCGCGATTTTTTTTCCAGATAAACCTGTCAAATTCGAGCCCATTCCGACACAGTCGAGAAAAATGAGGAAATTGCCACCGCGCGTGAATTTTATTTCCGATCAAACTGCCAAATTTCAGCCAATTCCGACACAGTCGAGAAAAATGACGAAATTGCCCCCGGCGCGATTTTTGTTTCCGATCAACCAGTCAAATTTTAGCCAGCTCCGACCCAGTCGCGAAAAATGACGAAATTGCCCCACCGCGATTTTTGTCTCCGATCAACAAGTCAAATTTGAGCCCATTCCAACACAGTCGAGAAAAATGACGAAATTACACACGGCGCGATTTTTGTTTCCGATAAACCTGTCAAATTTGAGCCCATTCCGACACAGTAGAGAAAAATGACGAAATTGCCGCCGGGGCGATTTTTATTTCCGATCAAACTACCAAATTTCAGTCAATTCCGACACAGTTGAGAAAAATGACGAAATTGCCCCGGCGCGAATTTTGTTTCCGATCAACCAGTCAAATTTTAGCCAATTCCGACACAGTCGCCGAAAATGACGAAATTACCCTCGGCGCTATTTTTGTTCCCAATAAACCTGTCAAATTTTAGCCCATTCTGATACACTCGCGAAAAATAACGAAATTGCCCCCGGCGAGAAAAATAACGAAATTGCCCCCGACGCGATTTTTATTTCAGATCAAACTGCC
>NW_019232416.1:0-2684 GCF_002742605.1 Olea europaea var. sylvestris
AATTGACACTTGACAACAATGCAAGTGTCAAACAACGTGTCAAAAATCAGTGTACAAATAGAAAAGTTCAATCGGTAAGAAATACAAGTGTTAAACTACGTTTTAAAAATCTATGTACAAATAGCGAAGGTCAATCGATAAGAACCTTGCTTCATGTACACTATGGTTTACACTTTGCCAGGTGACATTACCCTATTGGAAAGTTTAAATTTCAAACAGATTTCCAATCCAATTGGCACTTGACAACAATGCAAGTGTGAAACAATGTGTCAAAATTCAGAATACAAATAGAAAACTTCAATCAGTAAGAACCTTGCTACATGTACACTATGTTTCACACTTTAGTTTACACTTTCCCACGTGACATTACCCTGTTGGACTGTTTAAATTTCAAACAGTTCTCCCATTCGATTGATACTTGACAACAATGCATGTGTCAAATGTGTCAATAATCAGTATGCAAATAGCAAAGTTCATTTGGTAAGGACCATGCTACATGTACACTGTGGTGTTCACTTTAGTTTATCCTTTGAAACGTGACATTACCCTGCTGGACAGTTTAAATTTTAAATAGTTTTCCCTTCCAACTGACATTTGGCACCAATGCAAGTGTCAAACAACGTGTCAAAAATCAGCGTTCAAATAGCAAAGATCAATCGGTAAGAAATGCTAGTGTCAAACAACGTGTCAAATATCAATGTACAAATAGCAAAGTTTAGTCGATAAGAACCTTACTTCATGTATACTATGGTGTACGCTTGGTTTACACTTTGCCACTTGACATTACACTATTGGATAGTTTAAGTTTCAAACAGTTTTCCCCATACAATTGACACTTGATAACGTTTCAAGTATCAAACAACATGTCAAATATCAATATAGAAATAGCAAAGTTCAACCGGTAAGAACCTCGTGAGATGTACACTATGGTGTACACTTTAGTTTACACTTTGCCACGTGACATTACCTTGTTGGACCGTTTAAATTTCAAACAGTTTCCTCGTCCAATTGACACTTGACAACAATGCATGTGTCAAAAATGATTATACAGATAGCAAAGTCAATCGGTAAGAACCTTGTTTCATGTACACTATGGTGTACACTTTAGTTTACACTTTTCCACGTGACATATCTCCGTTGGACAGTTTAAATTTCAAAAAGTTTTCAAATCCAATTGACACTTGACAACAACGCAAGTGTCAAACAATGTGTCAAATATTAGTATACAAATGGCAAAGTTCTATCAGTAAGGACCATGCTACATGTACACTGTGGTGTACACTTTAGTTCATACTTTACCCCGTGACATTACCCTATTGGACACCTTAAATTTCAAACAGTTTTCCCATCCAATTGACATGTGATAACAATTCACGTGTCAAACAACGTGTCAAAATTTAGTGTGCAAATAACAAAGTTCAATCGGTAAGAACCTTTCTACATGTACACTATGATGTACACCTTAGTTTACACTTTGTCACGTGACATTACCCTATTGAATAGTTTAAATTTCAAACTATTTTTCCATCCAATTGACACTTGACAACAATGCAAGTGTTAAACTACGTGTCAAAAATCAGTGTACAAATAGCCAAGTTCAATCGGTAAGTACCTCGCGACATGTACACTATGGTGTACACTTTAGTTTACACTTTGCCACGTGACATTACCCTATTGGATAGTTTAAATTTCAAAAAGTTTTCCAATCCAAATGACACTTGACAGCAATGTAAGTGTCCAACAAAGTGTCAAAAATCGTTGTACAAATAGCAAAGTTCAATCGGTAAGAACCTTGTTTCATGTACACTTTAGTTTACACTTTACCACATGACATATCCCTATTGGACAATTAAAATTTCAAACAGTTTTTCCATCCCATTGACACTTGGCAACAATGTAAGTGTCAAAAAAACGTGTCAAAAATCAGTGTATAAATAGCAAAGTTCAATCAGTAAGAACCTTGAGACATGTACACTGTGGTGCACACTTTAGTTAACACTTTGTCACGTGACATTACTATGTTGGATAGTTTAAATTTCAAATAGCATTCCCATCAAATTGACACTTGACAACAATGTAAATGTCAAACAACGCGCCAAAAATTAGTGTACAAATAGCAAAGTTCAATTGGTAAGGACCATTATACATGTACACTATGGTGTACACTTTTAAATTTCAAACATTATCCTCTTGGACAGTTTAAATTTCAAACGTGACATTACCCTATTGAAAAGTTTGAATTTCAAACAGTTTTCGCATCCAATTGACACTTTACAACAATGTAAGTGTCAAACAACGTGTTAAAAATCAGTGTACAAATAGCAAAGTTCAATCGATACGAACCTTGTGACATGTACACTTTGGTGTACACTTTAGTTTACACTTTACCACGTGATATTATCCTATTGGACAATTTAAATTTCAAACAATTTTCCCATCCAGTTGACACTTGACAACATTCAAGTCTCAAACAACGTGTCAAAAATTAGCGTACAAATAGCAAAGTTCAATCGGTAATAACCTTGCTACATGTACACTATGTTGCACACTTTAGTTTACACTTTCTCACGTGACATTTCCCTGTTGGACTGTTTAAATTTCAAACAGTTCTCCCATTCGATTGACACTTGACAACAATGCATGTGTCAAATGTGTCAATAATTAGTATGCAAATAGCAAAGTTC
>NW_019232417.1:0-2683 GCF_002742605.1 Olea europaea var. sylvestris
AAAGAGCCGAAAAAGGACCAAATTGGAGCAAAATGAAAATTCAGGGACCAAATTGCAATTATCTGAAAGTTGATCCGATGAACGCATCAAGCAATTGGTCAAGCTAAGCACCAATTGAAAGTTATAATGGAACATTGGAGCAACTAGAAACAAGAGAGGAGGTCAAGGAGTGAAGGAATGAAACTTGAGGATCAAAATGACTCAAATTAGAAGTTCACTCTACTATGCGGTCGCATAGTAGAAAACCTATGCGGTCGCGAGTAACCCTCCAGGGATTAAAAACGTCATATTTCATATACCTATGCGGTTGCATAGGTTATGCCTATGCGATCGCATAGGTATAACCTGTGCCCGATTTTTGCAGTTTCTTTATATGAATGCAACTCCTTTGGTAACCTAATTTCGACGGGTTTAAATAGCAAATAAACATCTAGAAGCCGCAAGAATGAATTGGGAGGCAAAAACATTCGTTTTGGAGAGGATTTGAAGGCAAGAATAAGGATTGATGCGAAGATTTACAAGATTTCTTCAAGTTTTAATAACCCGGTGATGTATTTTATTCAAAACTTGATAAATTTCATTATTTTTATCATGATAGGCTAGATTTCTGCAACTAGGTGATCGATGAACCATGTAATTATTATTAAACTTGTTATTTCATGATTTTGAATTCATAGTTCGATGGGATATTTGAATGAATTATATTGATTTATTTATTTCCACAATTAACGTGCACTTAATTTGTGTGAACTTGGTGGTTTAATTCTGAATTTGAAAAAATTGGATTAAACGCGACATATATAATTCATCATAGGGTCCGATAGGGGATAGAAATATACCCCTATGCCCTATGTAAATCTTTAATTGCTCACAAAAAGATTACATGCGTTCTTGTATAATTGCATCCGTCATAGAGATATAGGCTGATGATTTATGAGAATAGGTTCAATACATCTCGAGAGAGTGTGTTGAATAGATTTAGGAGCATTAATTTGTCAAATTCTTATTGGATTATCAAAATTGTGAAATTAGGGTTTAATTAGTAATTATTTGGGGATTCGTGATCCTAATGCATTCGTTTTACATAGATTTTCATAAATTGACAATACATTTCATTTATTTTCATAACATTTCGTAATTGAGTCATTCGTTAAGTGAATTTGAGTAATTATGGTTTGATTTGAATTAGGGTTTTTCAATTTGGGGATTTCTCCCAAAATTAGGGTTTGATTTGAAATTAGGGTTTTTCCATTTGGGGATTTCTCCCAAAATTAGGGCTTTTAATTCTGAAATTCATCTTAAATCAATTAGTTTCGGTTAAGGCTAAAATAAATAAAATTGAACTACTCTTTCTCTGTGGGACGATACTCGGACTTCTAAAGTCCACTTTATTACTTGTCACGACCCGTACACTAGCGGTAATTTAAATCGAAAGAAATATTTCGCAAACATTGGCCAAGTAGATAAATCCAAGTTTGATCCCATATCTGATATGGGACATACTTTGGATCAGGAAGTAAAGACTTATGAGTACATGACAGCTCTATGTGAATCTAGTAGGATCATTCGACCTTCAAGAAGGTGCGAATCCATGATCATTAATCATGTATTAGTGATCCAGGACAATGAACCTGCTAGTTGCAACAAAATAAAGTCAAGTGCTGACTTAAAAGAGACAGCATGAGGCCATCATACTCGAGATGAACTCGGCGTATGTGAACAAGGTTTGGACCTTGGTTAAGCGTCCTGATGGAATAAAACCCATAAGGTTTTGTAAATAGTTTACAAGGGAAATGTCGATATGGAAGTGGATATCCATATATACAAAGCAAGGCTAGAAGCAAAGGTTAAGTGTTGACCTTGGTGAAACATTTCTTTTGTGACCTTGCTGAAATCCATTCGGATTTTATTTACAACAGTTGCATATCGTAACTAAAGGTTAAGATAAGTCTCTATGGAGCTGAAATCTTCGATTTGATGGAAAAAGTCAAAGTGTTTGATTATATCAAATTTGAAGACGAATTGTGTATTTACAAGAAGATAGTGGGAGCATTGTCGTGTTCCTAATATTATAGAAAACGATATCCCTATGTTTCAATCGTTGAAATAATGGTTGTTAAAAGATTTATTCATAAACGATATGGGATAAGCAACTTGATCTACAGAGGTAGATTTAGAAGATTGCTTAACTCATTCCAATTTACATAGATGAAATCTTGAGAAGATTTCATATGGAGAAATTGGTTTACTCTTAAGCGGTATGTTGGAAAGGTTCCAAACGTGAAGCAACCGTTGATTCAATAGTAGAAACCTAATACATGGATACTTCAGAAGTAGCAAAGAGTTGCAATATGAATCATGATGTTCATAAATGAACTTGGAGTAGTTCCTAATATTGTTGATCACATACAATAGTATTGTGATAACAATAGAGCCATTGTGAAAGCAATGGAACTAAGGTCTCATCAATGATCCAAATATGTATTAAGGCGGTATAATCTCATCAGAGAGATAATCATAGAAATGACGCAATGAGAAGAGCAAATTTCCACATTTAATAATATTGCAGATCCACTGACAAAGAGTTGTCGTAGTATAAGCATGATCGTCATGTAGACTTATGATATTTGATACATAAGTGATTGGATCTAGTGCAAGTGGGAGTTTGTAAGTATTATGCCCT
>NW_019232418.1:0-2683 GCF_002742605.1 Olea europaea var. sylvestris
TCCGATCAACCAATCAAATTTTTGCCAATTTCGACACAGTCGCGAAAAATGACGAAATTAAACCCGGCGCAGTTTTTGTTCCCAATCAACCTGTCAAATTTTAGCCCATCCCGACACAGTCGCGACAAATGACGAAATTACACCCAGCGCGGTTTTTGTTCCGGATCATCCTGTCAAATTTGAGCCCATTCCGACACAGTCGAGAAAAATGACGAAATTGCCCCCGGCGCGATTTTTATTTCAGATCAAACTGCCAAATTTCAGCCAATTCCGACACAGTCGCGAAAAATGATTAAATTGCCCCCGCCGCGGTTTTTGTTTTCGATCAACAAGTCAAATTTTAGTCAATTCCGACACAGTCGAGAAAAATGACGAAATTCCCCCCGCGCGATTTTTATTTCCAATCAACCAATCAAATTTTAGCCAATTTCGACACAGTCGCGAAAAATAACGAAATTAAACCCGGCGCAGTTTTTGTTCCCGATCAACCTGTCAAATTTGAGCCCATTCCGACACAGTCGAGAAAAATGACGAAATTGCCCCCGTCGAGATTTTTGTTTCCGGTCAACAATTCAAATTTTAGTCAATTCCGACACAGTCGCGAAAAATGACGGAATTACGCCCGGCGCGACTTTTGTCCACGATAAACCTATCAAATTTCGGCCAATTCCGACACAGTCGAGAAAAATGACGAAATTGCCCCCGGCGCGGTTTTTGTTTCTAGTCAACAATTTAAATTTTAGTCAATTCCGACACCGTAGCGAAAAATAACGAAATTACACCCGGCGCGATTTTTGTCCCCGGTAAACCTGTCAAATTTCAGCCAATTCCGACACAATCTAGAAAAATGACGAAATTACCCCCGGCGCGATTTTTGTCCCCGGTAAACCTGTCAAATTTCAGCCAATTCCGACACAATCTAGAAAAATGACGAAATTACCCCGGCGCAATTTTTGTTTCCGATCAACAAGTCAAATTTCAGCCAACTCCGACACTGTCGCGAAAAATGACGAAATCACACCCGGCGCAGTTTTTGTTCCCGATAAACCTTTCAAATTTCAGCCAACTCCGACACAGTCGAGAAAAATGACGAAATGGCCCCCGGCGCGATTTTTGTTTGCGATCAACAAGTCAAATTTTAGTCAATTCCGACACGGTTACGAAAAATGACGAAATTACACCCGGCGCGATTTTTGTTCCCGATAAACCTGTCAAATTTGAGCCCATTCCGACACAGTCGAGAAAAATGACGAAATGGCCCCCGGCGCGATTTTTGTTTCCGATCAATCGGTCAAATTTTAGCCGATTCCGGCACCGTCGCGATAAATGACGAAATTGCCCCCGGCGCGATTTTTGTTTCGGATCAATCCGTCAAATTTTAGCCGATTCCGACACCGTCGCGAAAAATGATGAAATTGCCCCCGGCGCGATTTTTGTTTCGGATCAATCCGTCAAATTTTAGCCGATTCCGACACCGTCGCGAAAAATGATGAAATTGCCCCCGGCGCGATTTTTGTTTCGGATCAATCCGTCAAATTTTAGCCGATTCCGACACCGTCGCGAAAAATGATGAAATTGCCCCCGGCGCGATTTTTGTTTCGGATCAATCCGTCAAATTTTAGCCGATTCCGACACCGTCGCGAAAAATGACGAAATTGCCCCCGGCGCGATTTTTGCTTCCGATCAACAAGTCAAATTTCAGTCAATTCCGACACAGTCGCGAAAAATTACGAAATTGCCGCCAGCGCGATTTTTATTTCCGATCAAACCTGTCAAATTTCAACCAATTCCGACACAGTCGAGAAAAATGACGAAATTACCCCCGGCGCGATTTTTGTTTCCGATCAACCAATCAAATTTTTGCCAATTTCGACACAGTCGCGAAAAATGACGAAATTAAACACGACGCAGTTTTTGTTCCCGATCAACCTGTCAAATTTGAGCCCATTCCGACACAGTCGAGAAAAATGACAAAATTGCCGCCGGCGCGATTTTTATTTCCGATCAAACTGCCAAATTTCAGCCAATTCCGACACAGTCGAGAAAAATGACGAAATTGCCCCCGGCGCGATTTTTACTTCAGATCAAACTGCCAATTTCAGCCAATTCCGACACAGTCGAGAAAAATGACGAAATTGCCCCCGGCGCAATTTTTGTTTCCGATCAACAAGTCAAATTTCAGCCAACACCGACACTGTCGCGAAAAATGACGAAATTACACCCGGCGCAGTTTTTGTTCACGATAAACCTGTCAAATTTCAGCCAACTCCGACACAGTCGAGAAAAATGACGAAATGGCCCCCGGCGCGATTTTTGTTTCCGATCCACAAGTCAAATTTTAGTCAATTTCGACATAGTTGCGAAAAATGACGAAATTACACCCGGCGCGATTTTCGTTCCCGATAAACCTGTCAAATTTGAGCCCATTCCGACACAGTCGAGAAAAATGACGAAATGGCCCCCGGCGCGTTTTTTGTTTCCGATCAACAAGTCAAATTTCAGCCAACTCCGACACAGTCGAGAAAAATTACGAAATTGCCGCCGGCGCGATTTTTATTTCCGATCAAACTACCAAATTTCAGCCAATTCCAACACAGTCAAGAAAAATGACGAAATGGCCCCCGGCGCGATTTTTGTTTCCGATCAACAAGTCAAATTTTAGTCAATTTCGACACAGTTGCGA
>NW_019232419.1:0-2683 GCF_002742605.1 Olea europaea var. sylvestris
ACTATCCAAGCGTTCCAAATGTAAAAGTGCTCATTCTTTCGAAAAATGGCCGAAATCCCTCGAACGTCCCGACGAAGTCGTGAGTTCAATCCAAAATGGTCACTACATTTCCAAAAAGTACTTATGGGCCCAAAAGGACACCGTGTGCAAAACTTACGCTCCATTCTTCGTACGCCGATTATCCAAGCTTTCCAGAAATGCAAGTGCTCATTCTTTTGAAAATGGCTGAAATCCCTCAAACGTTACGACGAAGTTGTGAGTTCAATCCAAAACGGTCGCTACATTTCCACAAAGTGCTTATGGGCCCAAAACGGACACCGTGTGCAAAAGTTACGCTCAATTCTTCGTACGGCTACTATCCAAGCGTTCCAAATATTAAAGTGCTCATTCTTTCGTAAAATGGTCGAAATCACTCGAACGTCACGACGAAGTCGTGAGTTCAATCCAAAACGGTCGCTACATTTCCACAAAGTGCTTATGGGCCCAAAACGGACACCGTGTGCAAAAGTTACGCTCAATTCTTCGTACGGCTACTATCCAAGCGTTCCAAATATTAAAGTGCTCATTCTTTCGTAAAATGGTCGAAATCACTCGAACGTCACGACGAAGTCGTGAGTTCAATCCAAAACGGTCGCTACATTTCCAAAAAGTACTTATGGGCCCAAAACGGACACCGTGTCCAAAAGTTACGCTCAATTCTTCGTACGTCGACTATCCAAGCATTCCAAATATAAAAGTGATCACTCTTTCGAAAAATGGCCGAAATCCCTCGAACGTCACGATGAAGCCGTGAGTTCCAGCCAAAACGGTCACTACATTTCCAAAAAGTAGTTATGGGCCCAAAACGGACACCGTGTGCAAAACTTACGCTCAATTCTTCGTACTCCGACTATCCAAGCGTTCCAAATATAAAAGTGCTCATTCTTTCGAAAAATGGCCGAAAACCCTCAAACGTCACAACGAAGTCATGAGTTCAACCTAAAACGGTCGCTACATTTCCAAAGAGTAGTTATGGGCCCAAAACAGACACCGTGTGCAAAACTTACGCTCAATTCTTCGTACGCCGACTATCCAAGCGTTCCAAATATAAAAGTGCTTATTCTTTCGAAAAAAGGCCGAAATCCCTCGAACGTCACGACGAAGTCGTGAGTTCAATCCAAAACGATCGCTACATTTCCAAAAAGTACTTATGGGCCCAAAACGGACACCGTGTGTAAAACATACGCTCAATTCTTCGTACGTCGACTATCCAAGCGTTCCAAGTATAAAAGTACTCATTCTTTCCAAAAATGGCCGAAATCCCATGAACGCCACGATGAAGTCGTGAGTTCAATCCAAAACGGTCGCTACATTTCCAAAAAGTACCTATGGGCCCAAACGGACACCGTGTGCAAAAGTTACGCTCAATTCTTCATATGCCGACTATCCAAGCGTTCTAAATATAAAAGTGCTCATTCTTTTCAAAAAGGGCCGAAATCCCTCAAACGTCACGACGAAGTCATGAGTTCAACCCAAAACGGTCGCTACAATTCCAAAAAGTACTTATGGGCCCAAAACGGACACCGTCTGCAAAAGTTACGCTCAATTCTTCGTACGGCGACTATCCAAGCGTTCTAAATATAAAAGAGCTCATTCTTTCGAAAAATGGCCAAAATCCCTCGAACGTCACGACGAAGCTGTGAGTTCAATCCAAAACGGTCGCTACATTTTCAAAAAGTACTTATGGGCCCAAAATGGACACCGTGTGTAAAACTTACGCTCAATTCTTCGTACGCCAACTATCCATGCGTTCCAAATATAAAAGTGCTCATTCTTTCAAAAAAAGGCCGAAATCACTTGAACGTCACGACAAAGTCGTGAGTTTAATCCAAAACGGTCGCTACATTTCCAAAAAGTACTTATGGGCCCAAAACGGACACCGTCTGCAAAAGTTACGCTCAATTCTTCGTACGGCGACTATCCAAGCGTTCCAAATATAAAAGAGCTCATTCTTTCGAAAAATGGCCAAAATCCCTCGAACGTCACGACGAAGCCGTGAGTTCAATCCAAAACGGTCGCTACATTTTCAAAAAGTACTTATGGGCCCAAAACGGACACCGTGTGTAAAACATACGCTCAATTCTTCGTACGTCGACTATCCAAGCGTTCCAAACATAAAAGTGCTCATTCTTTCAAAAAATGGCCGAAATCCCTTGAACGTCACGACGAAGTCGTGAGTTCAATCCAAAACGGTCGCTACATTTCCAAAAAGTACTTATGGGCTCAAAACGGACACCGTGTGCAAAAGTTACGCTCAATTCATCGTACCCCGACTAGCCAAGCGTTCCAAATATAAAAGTGCCCATTCTTTCAAAAAATTGCCGAAATCCCTCAAGCGTCACGACGAAGTCGTGAGTTCAACCCAAAATGGTCGGTACATTTCCGAAAAGTACTTATGGGCCCAAAACGGACACCTTGTGCAAAAGTTACGCTCAATTCTTCGTACGCCGACAATCCAAGCGTTTCAAATATAAACGTGCTCATTCTTTCAAAAAATGGTCGAAATCCCTCAAACTTCACGACGAAGTCATGAGTTCAACCCCAAACGGTCGCTACATTTTCAAAAAGTACTTATAGGCCCAAAACGGACACCGTGTGCAAAAGTTACGCTCAATTCTTCGTACGTCGACTATCCAAGCGTTCC
>NW_019232420.1:0-2683 GCF_002742605.1 Olea europaea var. sylvestris
TCGAATTAGACTTGCAATTCGCCAAAGACGAACAAACCCGAAGTTATCATGAAATCGAAAACCACTTTTCATTGGCTCCATTCTGTTCGAATTAGACTTGCAATTCGCAAAAAATGAACAAACTCGAAGTTATCATGAAATCGAAAACCACTATTCATATGCTCAATTCCAATCGAATTAGACTTGCAATTTGCCGAAAACGAACAAACCCGAAGTTATCATGAAATTGAAAATCACTTTTCATTGGCTCGATTCCAATCGAATTAGACTAGCATTTCGCAAAAAATGATCAAACCCGAAGTTATCATGAAATCAAAAACAACTTTCCATTGGCTCTAGTCAAATCGAATTAGACTTGCATTTCCCCACAAACGAACAAACCCAAAGTTATCATGAAATTGAAAACCACTTTTCATTGCTTCGATTCCAATCGAATTAGACTTGCAATTTGCCAAAGACGAACAAACCCGAAGTTATCATAAAATCAAAAAGCACATTTCATTATCTCCATTCCAATCGAATTAGACTAGCAACTCGCCAAAAACGAACAAACCTGAAGTTATCATGAAATCGAAAACCACTTTTCATAGGCTCGATTCCAATCGAATTAGATTTGCAATTTGTCAAAAACAAACAATCCCAAAGTTATCGTGAAATCGAAAACCACTTTTCATTGGCTCATTTCCGATTGATTTAGACTAGCAATTCGGAAAAAATGAACAAACCCGAAATTATCATGAAATCAAAAACCACTTTTCATTGCCTCGATTCTAATCGAATTAGACGAGCATTTCGCAACAAACAAACCCGAAGTTATTATGAAATCAAAAACTACTTTCCATTGGCTCAAATCCAATTGAATTAGACTGGCATTTCGCCAAAAATGAACAAACATGAAGTTATCATGAAATCGAAAAACACTTATCATTGGATCGATTCCAATCGAATTAGACTAGCAATTTTTCGAAAATGATCAAATCCGAAGTTATCATGAAATCGATAACCACTTTTCATTGGCTCGATTCCGATCGAATTAGACTAGCAATTAGCTGAAAATGATCAAACCCAAAGTTCACAAGAAATCGAAAACCACTTTTCATAGGCTCACTTCCAATTGAATTAGACGGGCATTTCGCCAAAAATGAACAAACCCGTAGTTATCATGAAATCGAAAACCACTTTTCATTGGCTCCATTCCAATCGAATTAGACTAACAACTCGAAAAAAAAGAACAAACCCGAAGTTATCGTGAAATCGAAAACCACTTTTCATTGGCTCGATTCCAGTCGAATTAGGCTAGATTCCAGTCGAATTAGACTAGCAATTCGCAAAAAATGAACAAACCCGAAGTTATCGTGAAATCGAAACCACATTTCATTGCCTCGATTCCAGTAGAATTAGACTAGCAATTCGCAAAAAATGAACAAACCCGAAGTTATCGTGAAATCGAAAACCACTTTTCATTGCCTCGATTCTAATCGAATTAGACTTGTAATTTGCCGAAAACAAACAAACCCGAAGTTATCATGAAATCTAAAACAACTTTTCATTGGCTCGATTCCAATCGAATTAGACTAGCATTTCGCCAAAAACGAACAAACCCGTAGTTATCATGAAATCGAAAACCACTTTTCATTGGCTCCATTCCAATCGAATTAGACTAACAACTCGCAAAAAACGAACAAACCCGAAGTTCTGATGAAATCGAAAACCACTTTTCATTGGCTCCATTCCAATCGAATTAGACTAACAACTCGCAAAAAACGAACAAACCCGAAGTTTTAACGAAATCGAAAACCACTTTTCATTGGCTCGATTCCAATCGAATTAGACTTGCAATTCTTCAAAGACGAACAAACCCGAAGTTCTGATGAAATCGAAAACCACTTTTCATTGGCTCGGTTTCAATCAAATTAGACTAGCAATTAGCTGAAAACGATCAAAATCGAAGTTATCATGAAATCGAAAACCACTTTTCATCGGCTCGATTCATATCGAATTAGACGGGCGTTTCGCCAAAAATCAACAAACACGTAGTTTTCATGAAATCGAAAACCACTTTTCATTGGCTCCATTCCAATCGAATTAGACTAACAACTCCAAAAAAATGAACAAACCCGAAGTTATCGTGAAATCGAAAACCACTTCTCATTGGCTCGATTCCAATCGAATTAGACTAGCAATTCGCAAAAAATTAACAAATCCGAAGTTATCGTGAAATCCAAAACCACTTTTCATTGCCTCGATTCTAATCGAATTAGACTAGCATTTCGCAAAAAAAAAAACAAACTCGAAGTTATCGTGAAATCAAAAACTACTTTCCATTGGCTGGATTCCAATCGAATCAGACTGGCATTTCGCCAAAAATAAACAAATCCGAAGTTATCTTGAAAACCAAAACTAGTTTTCATTGGCTCGATTCCAATTGAATTAGACTAGCAATTTTTCGAAAATGATCAAACCCAAATTTATCATGAAATCGAAAACCACTTTTCATTGGCTCGATTCCAATCGAATTAGACTAGTAATTCGCCGAAAATGATCGAATCCAAAGTTATCATGATATCGAAAACCACTTTTCACTAGCTCCATTCCAATCGAATTAGACTAACGACACGTAAAAAATGAACAAAGCCGAAGTTATCATGAAATCAAAAACCACTTTTCACTGGCTCGATTCCAA
>NW_019232421.1:0-2682 GCF_002742605.1 Olea europaea var. sylvestris
ATTTGACAGGGGGATCGGAAACAAAAATCGCGTCTGGGACAATTTCGTCATTTTTCGCGACGGTGTGGGAATGCCTACAATTTGACAGGTTGATCGGAAAGAAAAATCGCGCCGCGGGCAATTTCGTCATTTTTCGCGACGATGTCGGAACAGGCTAAAATTTGACAGGTTGATCGGAAACAAAAATCTCGACGGGGTCAATTTCGTCATTTTTCGCGACGCTGTCGGAATGTGCTAAAATTTAACAGGGGGATCGGATACAAAAATCGCGTCTGGGACAATTTCTTCATTTTTCGCGACGATGTGGGAAAAACTACAATTTGACAGGTTGATCGGAAACAAAAATCGCGCCGGGGGCAATTTCGTCATTTTTCGCGACGATGTCGGAACGGGCAAAAATTTGACAAGTTGATCGGAAACAAAAATCGCGCCGGGGGCAATTTCGTCATTTTTCGCGACGATGTCGTAATGGGCTAAAATTTGACAGGTTGATCGGAAACAAAAATAGCGTCGGGGGTAATTTCGTCCTTTTTCGCGATGGTGTCGGAATGTGCTAAAATTTGACAGGATGATCGGAAACAAAAGTCGAGCTGGGGGCAATTTCTTCATTTTTCGCGACGGTGTCGGAACGGGCAAAAATTTGACAGGCTGATTGGAAATAAAAGTCGCGCCGGAGGCTATTTTGTCATTTTTCGCGACGGTGTCGGAACCGGCTAAAATTTGACAGGTTGATCGGAAACAAAAATCGCGCCGGGGGCAATTTTGTCATTTTTTCCGACGGTGTCGGAATGTGCTAAAATTTGACAGGGTGATCGGAAAAAAAATCGCGCCGGGGGCAATTTCGTCATTTTTCGCGACGGTGTCGGAATGGCTACAATTTTACAGGTTGATCGGAAACAAAAATCAAGTCGGGGGCAATTTCGTCATTTTTCGCGACGGTGTCGGAACGGGCTAAAATTTGACAGGTTGATCGGAAACAAAAATAGCGTCGGGGGCAATTTCGTCATTTTTCACGACTGTGCCGGAATGGGCTAAAATTTGACAGGTTGATCGGAAACAAAAATAGCGACGGGGGCAATTTCGTCATTTTTCGCGACGGTGTCGGAATGGGCTAAAATTTGACAGGATGATCGGAAATAAAAATCGCGCCGTAGTTAATTTCGTCATTTTTCGCGACTGTGTCGGAATGGGCTTTAATTTGACAGGCTGATCAAAAATAAAAATCGCGCCGAAGGCGATTTCGTCAATTTTCGTGACGGTGTCGGAATGGGCTAAAATTTGACAGGCTGATCGGAAACAAAAAGCGCGCAGGGGAAATTTCGTCATTTTTCGCGACGGTGTCGGAACGCGCTACAATTTGACAGGTCGATCGGAAACAAAAATCGCGCAAGGGACAATTCCGTCATTTTTCGCAACGGTGTCGGAACGGGCTAAAATTTGACAGGACGATCGGAAACAAAAATCACGCCGGAGGCAATTTCGTCATTTTTCGCGATGGTGTCGAAACGGGCTAAAATTCGACAGGGTGATCGGAAACAAAAATCGCGCCGGGGGCAATTTCGTCATTTTTCGTGACGGTGTGGGAATGGCTACAATTTGACAGGTTGATCGGAAACAAAAATCACGCTGGAGGCAATTTCGTCATTTTTCGCGAAAGTGTCGGAACAGACTTTAATTTGACAGACTGATCAAAAATAAAAATCGCGCTGGAGGCAATTTCGTCAATTTTCGCAACGGTGTCGGAATGGACTAAAATTTGACAGGATGATCGGAAACAAAAATCGAGCAGGGGGCAATTTCGTCATTTTTCGCGACGGTGTCGGAATGGGCAAAAATTTGACGGGCTGATCGAAAATAAAAATCGCGCCGGGGGCAATTTCGTTATTTTTCGCGACGTTGTCGGAACGGGCTAAAATTTGACAGGTTGATCGGAAACAAAAATCGCATCGGGGGCAATTTCGTCATTTTTCGCGACGCTGTCGGAATGTCCTAAAATTTGACAGGGTGATCGGAAACAAAAATCGTGTCTCGGACAATTTCGTCATTTTTCGCGACGGTGTGGGAATGGCTACAATTTGACAGGTTGATCGGAAACAAAAATCGCGCCGGGGGCAATTTTGTCATTTTTCGCCACGATGTCGGAACGGGCAAAAATTTGACAGGTTGATCGGAAACAAAAATCGCGACGGGGGCAATTTCGTCATTTTTCGCGATGCTGTCGGAATGTGCTAAAATTTAACAGGGGGATCGGAAACAAAAATCAAGTCTGGGACAATTTCGTCATTTTTTGCGACGGTGTGGGAATGGCTACAATTTGACAGGCTGATCGGAAATAAAAATCGCGTCGGAGGCAATTTCGTCATTTTTCACGACTGTGTCGGAATGGGCTTTAAATTGACAGGCTGATCAAAAATAAAAATCGCGCCGAAGGCAATTTCGTCAATTTTCGTGACGGTGTCGGAATGGGCTAAAATTTGACAGGCTGATCGGAAACAAAAATCGCGCTGGGGAAATTTCGTCATTTTTCGCGACGGTGTCGGAACGGGCTACAATTTGACAGTTCGATCGGAAACAAAAATCGCGCAGGGGGCAATTTCGCCATTTTTCGCAACGGTGTGGGAACGGGCTAAAATTTGACAGGACGATCGGAAACAAAAATCGCGCCGGAGGCAATTTCTTCAT
>NW_019232422.1:0-2682 GCF_002742605.1 Olea europaea var. sylvestris
GTGTCAGAATGGGCTCAAACTTGACAGGTTGATCGGAAACAAAAATCGCGCCGTGGGCAATTTCGTTATTTTTCGCGACAGTATCAGAATGGGCAAAAATTTGAAAGGTTGATCGGGAACAAAAATCGCACAGCTGGCAATTTCGCCATTTTTCGAGACTTTGTCGGAATGGGCTCAAATTTGAATGGTTGATCGGGAATAAAAATCGCGCCGGGTGTATTTTCGTCATTTTTCGCGACTGTGTCGGAATTGGCTAAAATTTGACTGGTTGATCGAAAACAAAAATCGTGCCGGGGGCAATTTCGTCGTTTTTCTCGACTGTGTCAGAATTGGCTGAAATTTGGCAGTTTGATCTGAAATAAAAATCGCGCCGGGGGCAATTTCGTCATTTTTCGCGACAGTGTCGGAATTGGCTAAAATTTGACTGGTTGATCGGAAACAAAAATCACGCAGGTGGCAATTTCATCATTTTTCCCGACTGTGTCGGACTTGGTTGAAATTTGGCAGTTTGATCTGAAATAAAAATCGCGCCGGGGGCAATTTCGTCATTTTTCTCGACTTTGTCGGAATGCGCTCAAATTTGACAGGGTGATCGGAAACAAAAATCGCGCCTGGGGAAATTTCGTCATTTTTCGTGACGATGTCGGAATGGGCTGAAATTTGACAGGTTGATCGGAAACAAAAATCGCGCCAGGGGAAATTTCGTCATTTTTCGCGACTGTGTCTGAATGGGCTCAAATTTTACAGGTTGATCGGGAACAAAAATCGCGCCGGGTGTAATTTCATCATTTTTCACGACTATGTCGGAATTGGCTAAAATTTAACTGGTTGATCGCGCCGGGGGAAATTTCGTCATTTTTCGCGACTGTGTCTGAATGGGCTCAAATTTGACAGATTGATCGGGAACAAAAACCGCGCCGGGTGTAATTTCATCATTTTTCGCGACTATGTCGGAATTGGCTAAAATTTAACTGGTTGATCGGGAAAAAAAATCGCGACGGGGACAATTTCGTCAATTCTCTCGACTGTGTCGGAATTGGCTGAAATTTGGGTGTTTGATCGGAAATAAAAATCGCGCCGGCGGCCATATAGTCATTTTTCTCGACTGTGTCGGAATTGGCTGAAATTTGGCAGTTTCATCGTAAATAAAAATCGCGCCGGCGGCAATTTCATCATTTTTCTCGACTGTGTCGGAATGAGCACAAATTTGACAGGTTTATCGGGAAAAAAAATCGCGCCGGGTGTAATTTCGTCATTTTTCGCGTCTGTGTCAGAATTGGCTAAAATTTCACTTGTTGATAAGATACAAAAACCGCGCCGGGGGCAATTTCGTCATTTTTCTCGACTGTGTCGGAATTGGCCGAAATTTGGCAGTTTGATCTGAAATAAAAATCGCGTCGGGGGCAATTTCGTCATTTTTCTCGACGGTGTCAGAACGGGCTCAAATTTGACAGGTTGATCGGAAACAAAAACCGCGCCGGGGGCAATTTCGTCATTTTTCTCGACTGTGTCGGAATTGGCTGAAATTTGGCAGTTTGATCTGAAATAAAAATCGCGCCAGGGGCAATTTCGTCATTTTTCTCGACTGTGTCAGAATGGGCTCAAATTTGACAGGTTGATCAGAAACAAAAATCGCGTCGGGGGCAATTTCGTTATTTTTCGCGACTGTATCAGAATGGGATAAAATTTGATAGGTTGATCGGAAACAAAAATCGTGCAGCTGGCAATTTCGTTATTTTTCGCGACTGTGTCGGAA
The DNA here is from genome assembly GCF_002742605.1 of Olea europaea var. sylvestris. Classification (NCBI taxonomy): domain Eukaryota; kingdom Viridiplantae; phylum Streptophyta; class Magnoliopsida; order Lamiales; family Oleaceae; genus Olea; species Olea europaea. The sequence continues at coordinate 1,757 of NW_019232422.1, forward strand.
TGGGCTCAAATTTGACTGGTTGATCGGGAACAAAAACCGCGCCGGGTGTAATTTCGTCATTTTCCGCGACTTTGTCGGAATTGGCTAAAATTTGACTGGTTGATCGGAAACAAAAATCGCGCCGCGTGGAATTTCGTCATTTTTCTCGACTGTGTCGGAATTGGCTGAAATTTGCCAGCGTGATCTGAAATAAAAATCGCGCCGGGGGCAATTTCGTCATTTTTCTCGACTGTGTCAGAATGGGCTCAAATTTGACAGGTTGATTGAAAACAAAAATCGCGCCGGGGAAAATTTCGTCATTTTTCGCGACTGCATCAGAATGGGCTGAAATTTGACAGGTTGATCGGAAACAAAAATCGCGCAGCTGGAAATTTCGTCATTTTTCGCGACTGTGTCGGAATGGGCTCAAATTTGACGGGTTGATCGAGAACAAAAATCGCGCCTGGTATAATTTCGTCATTTTTCGCGACTGTGTCGGAATTGGCCAAAATTTGACTAGTTGATCGGAAACAAAAATCGAGCCGGGGGCAATTTCGTCATTTTTCTCGATTGTGTCGGAATTGGCTGAAATTTGGCAGTTTGATCTGAAATAATCATCGCGCCGGGGGCAATTTCGTCATTTATCGCGACGGAGACGGAATCAGCTAAAATTTGACAGATTAATCGGAAATAAAAATCGCGCCGGGGACAATTTCGTCATTTTTCGCGACGGTGTCGGAATGGGCTCAAATTTGACAGGTTGATAGGAAACAAAAACCGCGCCAGGGCAATTTCGTCATTTTTCGCGACAGTGTCGAAATTGGCTAAAACTTACTGGTTGATCGGAAACAAAAAGCGCGCCGCGGGCAATTTCGTCATTTTTCTCGACTGTGTCGGAATTGGTTGAAATTTGGCAGTTTGATCTGAAATAAAAATCGCCCCGGGGG
>NW_019232423.1:0-2682 GCF_002742605.1 Olea europaea var. sylvestris
TACCACGTCACACTACCCAAATGGACAGTTTAAATTTCAAATAGTTTTTTGATCCAATTGACACTGGACAACAGTATAATTGTGAAACAACGTGTTAAAACTCAGTTTACGAATAGAAACGTTCAATCGGTAAGAACCTTGCTACATCTACACTATGGTGTATACTTTAGTTTACACTTTACGACGTGACGTTACCCCATTGGACAGTTTAAATTTCATACAGTTTTCCCGCCCAATTAACACTTGACAACAATGCAAGTGTCAAACAACGTGCCAAAATTCAGTGTACAAATACCAATGCTCAATCGGTAAGAACATTGCTACAAGTACACTATGGTGTACACTTTAGTTTACACTTTGCATCGTGACATTACTCTGTCGGGCAGTTGAAATTTCAAACTGTTTTCCCTTCCAATTGAGACTTGACAACAATGCAAGCGTCAAACAATGAGTCAAAAATTAGTGTACAAATACCAAAGTTCAATCGGTAAGGACCTTGCTACATGTACACTGTGGTGTACACTTTAGTTTACACTTTGCCACGTGACATGACCCAGATGGACACTTTATATTTCAAACAGTTTTCTGATCCAATTGTCACTTTAAAATAATACAAGTGTCAAACAACGTGTCGAAAATCAGTTTACAAATTTCAATGTTCAATGGATAAGGACTTTGCTACATGTACACTATGGTGTACACTTTTGTTTACACTTTGCCACGTCGCACTATCCAGATGGACAGTTTATATTTCAAATAGTTTTTTGATCCAATTGACACTTGACAACAATACAAGTGTCAAACGTGTCTAAAATCAGTGTACAAATTACAAAGCTCAATTGGTAAGGACGTTGGTACATGTACACTATGGTGTACACTTTAGTTTACACTTTGCCACATCACATTACCCTGTTGGACAGTTTAAATTTCAAACAGTTTTCCCATCCAATTGACACTTGACAGCAATGCAAGTGTCAAACAACGTGTCGAAAATCAATGTACAAATTGCAAAGTTCAATCGGTAAGGACCTTGCTACATGCGCACTATGGAGTACCCTTTAGTTTACAGTTTGCCACGTGATATAACCCTATCGGACAGTTTAAATTGCAAATAGTTTCCCCATCTAATTGACACTTGAAAATAATACAAGTGTCAAACAACGTGTCGAAAATTAGTTTACAAATTTCAATGTTCAATGGATAAGGACACTGCTACATCTACACTATGGTGTAAACTTTAGTTTACACTTTACCACGTCACACTACCCAGATGGACAGTTTAAATTTCAAACAATTTTTCCATCTAATTGACATTTGACAACAATGCATCTGTCAAACAACGTGTCAAAATTTAGTGTACGAATACCAAAGCTCAACTAGCAAGAACCTTGCTACAAGTACACTATGGTGTGCACTTTAGTTTACACTTTGACACGTGACATTACCTTGCTGGACAGTTGAAATTTCAGACAGTTTTCCCTTCCAATTGATACTTGACAACAATGCAAGTGTCAAACAACGTATTGAAAATCGGTGTTCAAATTGCAAAGTTCAATCGGTAAGGACCTTGCTACATGGACACTATGGTGTATGCTTTAGTTTACACTTTGGCACATGACATAACCCTATTGGACTGTTTAAATTTCAAACAGTTTTCCCATCCAATTGACACTTAACAACAATGCAAGGGTCAAACAACGTGTCGAAAATCAATTTACAAATAGCAAAGTTTAATCGGTAAGGACCTTGCTTCATGTACACGATGGTGTACACTTCAGTTTACACTTTGCCATGTGTCATTCCCCTGTTGGACAGTTTAAATTTCAAACAGTTTTCCCATCCAATTGACACTTAACAACAATACAAATGTCAAACAACGTGACAAAAATCAGTGTACAAATAGCAAAGTTCAATCGGTAAGAACCTTACGATATGTACACCACGGTATACACTTTAGTTTACACTTTGCCATGTGTCATTCCCCTGTTGGACAGTTTAAATTTCAAACAGTTTTCTCCTCCAATTGACACTTGACAACAATGCAAGTGTGGAACAACGTGTCAAAACTTAGTGTACAAATAGCAAAGTTCAATCGGTAAGAAACTTACTATATGCACACTATGATGTACACTTTAGTTTACACTTTGCCACGTATCTTTACCCTGTTGGACAGTTTAAATTTCAAACACTTTTCCCATCCAATTGACACTTAACAACAATACAAATGTCAAACAACGTGACAAAAATTAGTGTACAAATAGCAAAGTTCAATCGGTAAGAACCTTACGATATGTACACCACGGTGTACACTTTAGTTTACACTTTGCCACGTGTCATTCCCCTGTTGGACAGTTTAAATTTCAAACAGTTTTCTCCTCCAATTGACACTTGACCACAATGTTAGTGTCAACCAAAGTGTCAAAAATTAGGGCACAAGTAGCAAAGTTCAATCGGTAAGAACCTTGCTACATGTACACTATGGTATACACTTTATTTTACACTTTGCCACGTGACATTATCCTGTTGGACAATTTAAATTTCAAATAGTTTTCCCATCCAATTGACACTTGACAACAATACAAGTATCAAACTACGAGTAGAAAATCAGTGTACAAATAGCATAGTTCAATCGGTAAAGACCTTGCTACATGTACATTGTGGTGTACACCTTAGTTTACACCT
>NW_019232424.1:0-2682 GCF_002742605.1 Olea europaea var. sylvestris
CCACTTCATCGTGACGTACGAGGGATATCGGCAATTTTTCGAAAGAATGAGCACTTGCATATTTGGAAAGCTTGGAGAGTCGGTGGACGATGAATTGAGCGTAACTTTTGCACAGGTATCCGTTTTGGGCCCATAGGAATTTTTGGAAACGTAGCGACCGTTTTGGATTGAACTCACCACTTCATCGTGACGTATGAGGATTTCTGCCATTTTTCGAAAGAATGACCACTTGCATATTTGGAACGCTTGTATTGTCGGCATACGAAGAATTTAGCGTAACTTTTGCACACGGTTTCCGTTTTGGACCCATAAGTACTTTTTGAAAACGTAGCGACCATTTTGGATTGAACTCACCACTTCATCGTTATGTACGAGTGATTTTGGCCATTTTTCAATGGAATGAGCACTTGCATATTTAGAACACTTGGAGAGTCGGCGGACGAAGAATTGAGCGTAACTTTCGCACACGATGTCCGTTTTGGGCCCATAAGAACCTTTCGGAATTGTAGCGGCCATTTTGAATTGAACTGACCACTTCGTCGTGACGTACGAGGCATTTTGGCGATTTTTCGAAGGAATGAGCACTTGCATATTTAGAACGCATGGAGAGTCGGCGGACGAAGAATTGTGCGTAACTTTTGCACACGGTGTCCGTTTTGGGGCTATAAGTACTTTTTGGAAATGTAGCGACCGTTTTGGATTTAACTCACCACTTCATCGTAACGTACGAGGGATTTTGGCAATTTTTTGAAATAATGAGCACTTGCATATTTAGAACGCTTGGAGAGTCGGCGGACGAAGAATTGAGTGTAACTTTTGCACACGGTGTCCGTTTTGGGCCCATAAGAACCTTTTGGAAATGTAGCGACCATTTTAGATTGAACACACCACTTCGTCGTGACGTACGAGGGATTTTGGCGATTTTTTGAAAGAATGGGCACTTGCATATTTAGAGCGCTTGGAGAGTCGACGGACGAGGAATTGAGCGTAACTTTTGCACACGGTGTCCATTTTGGGCCCATAAGAACTTTTTGGAAATGTAGCGACCGTTTTGGATTGAACTCACAACTTCGTCGTGACGTATGAGGGATTTCGGCCATTTTTCAAAAGAATGAGCACTTGCATATATGGAACGCTTGTATTGACAGCGTACAAAGAATTGAGCGTAACTTTTGCACGCGGTTTTCTGTTTTGGGCCCATAAGAACTTTTTGGAAATGTAGCGACCGTTTTGGATTGAACTCAACACTTCGTCGTGACGTATGAGGGATTTCGGCCATTTTTCGAAAGAATGAGCACTTGCAGATTTAGAACGCTTGGAGAGTCAGCGGCCGAAGAATTGTGCGTAACTTTTGCACACGGTGTCCGTTTTGGGCCCATAAGAACTTTTTGGAAATGTATTGACCGTTTTGGATTGAACTCACCACTTCATCGTGACGTACGAGGGTTTTGGCGATTTTTTAAAAGAATGAGCACTTGCAGATTTAGAACGCTTGGAGAGTCAGCGGCCGAAGAATTGTGCGTAACTTTTGCACACGGTGTTCGTTTTGGGCCCGTAAGAACTTTTTGGAAATGTAGCGACCGTTTTGGATTGAACTCACCATTTCGTCGTGACGTATGAGGGATTTCGGTCATTTTTCGAAAGAATGACCACTTGCGTATTTAGAACGCTTGGAGAGCCGGCGGACGATGAATCAAACGTAACTTTTGCACACGGTGTCCGTTTTGGGCCCATAGGAACTTTTTGGAAATGTAGCGACCGTTTTGGCTTGAACTCACCACTTCATCGTGACGTACGATGGTTTTGGCGATTTTTTAAAAGAATGAGCACTTGCATATTTAGAACGCTTGGAGAGTCAGCGGTCGAAGAATTGTGCGTAACTTTTGCATACGGTGTCCGTTTTGGGCCCGTAAGAACTTTTTGGAAATGTAGCGACCGTTTTGGATTAAACTCACCATTTCGTCGTGACGTATGAGGGATTTCGGTCATTTTTCGCAAGAATGACCACTTGCGTATTCGGAACGCTTGGTTTGTCGGCGTACGAAGAATTGAGCGTAACTTTTGCACACGGTGTCCATTTTGGGCCCATAAGTACTTTTTGGAAATGTAGCGACCGTTTTGGATTGAACTCACCACTTCGTCGTGACGTATGAGGGATTTCGGTCATTTTTCGAAAGTGTGAGCACTTGCATATTTGGAACGCTTGGATTGTCGGCGTACGAAGAATTGAGCGTAACTGTTGCACACGGTGTCCGTTTTGGGCCCATAAGTACTCTTTGAAAATGTAGCGACCGTTTTGGATTGAACTCACCACTTCATCGTGACGTACGAGTGATTTTGGCCATTTTTCGATGGAATGAGCACTTGCATATTTAGAACACTTGGAGAGTCGGCGGACGAAGAATTGAGCGTAACTTTCGCACACGGTGTCTGTTTTGGGCCCATAAGAACCTTTTGAAAATGTAGCGGCCATTTTGGAATGAACTCACCACTTCGTCGTGAAGTACGAGGGATTTTGGTGATTTTTCGAATGAATGAGCACTTGCATATTTAGAACGCTTGGAGAGTCGACGGACGAAGAGTTGAGCGTAACTTTTGAACACGGTGTCCGTTTTGCGTCCATAAGTACTTTTTGGAAATGTAGCTACCGTTTTGGATTGAACTCACCACTTCGTCGTGACG